>NC_081565.1:28523684-28529110 GCF_022355385.1 Mustela nigripes
GCCTGTCTCTGTCAAATAAATAAAGTAAAATCTTTAAAAAAAGAAAGGAAGAAAGGAAGGAAGAAGGAAGAAGCACTGGTGACTTTTCACTGGGCCTGTCTCTGTCAAATAAATAAAGTAAAATCTTTAAAAAAAGAAAGGAAGGAAGGAAGGAAGGAAGGAAGGAAGGAGGAAGGAAGAAGCACTGGTGACTTTTTTTGTTTCTTAACCCCAAAAATAATATTTCAGGATTGTTCTTACATGGGTACAATTAAAAGTCATGGCCTTGCTCTGTACCAAAAATAAAAAGTACTATGTTTTCCCTTCATTCAAGACATTTTAGAAATGCTATGTCTGAATAAAGGTCCCACAGAATCAGAAAATTTGGGGAGAGGGGATCCAACACTTTGAAGGCATCAGAGGAAGAGTCCTAAGTAAGCACATATTTTAGTTGTTCTGAAAAATGGGTAGATTAACATTTATGAAGTGAGGGAATGAATACCAGGAAGAAGCAGCATGCAGAAGTGGAAATTTTTACCTTATGGTTCAAGAATTCCAGGCACAGTCTATATGAGTTGTGGAGAAATAAATACCAGCTGATATAATTTATGGAGGAGAATTAGGTTGGAATCAAATAATGCAAGATTAGTATAGATATTGTAGTATTTTGACCTTTTTAATTTGAGGAAGTTTAGGGTATTGAAGGAAAATAATTATATCTGCCAGACTGAGTGCAAGGAGAGCCTGAAGCAGGTAGATCAATTGGGAGGCTCTTTAACAATAATCTTAATAAAAATGGCAGTAGTTAGAATTAAGATGACCAGGTGGTTTGAAGAACTTTCACAGAATTTTAGAATGAAATGGAGAGAATAATTTTCCAAAAGTTTGGCAATGAATGCTAGGTCCTGATTTTATATTGTTTTATCAAGCATACCTTCACAAAAATTTTAATTCCAACTCTAGCGTGATAGACAAGACTCTTACTTAAAGAATAATTTCAACCTTCTTATTTTGAAGGTTCAAAATATTTATGAGAGCTAACACTAGACATTGAAATGATCCCTCTCAAATCCTATTTTGGCATCTTATTGAGATTTTAGAAAATAATAAACTACACTTCCCAGATTCCCTTACAACCACTAATCTGAATATTCATATAATAGAAGAACTTTTCTGAGAAAAAATGAGAAGAAAATAATTTTGCTGTTTCCTGGCTATTATTACTGTTCAAAAATATTTTAGCAATGTCTTCTAGCGTTTCTTGGTAGCCAGGGATGGTAGTAACATTACTCCTATATCATGGTAGATCCATCGTTTGCCCCAGAGTTAGTAGCTTCCCCAAATTTCAGGATCTGTTTGTTATGGGAGTCATATGAAAAGCCCAGACCATGATTTAGTTTTATAATCATTCCACTGATTTTGTTTAAAATATCTAGGATGATGTACCTGTTGTTTGCCCTGATCTATTTCCCACAATTAGGTTTACATTAGAGAAGATACAACTACTTTCAACTTCACATTCTTGAAAAATTACAATATACAACCCCTCTAAGTAGTGTGGAGATTTTAAACACTGTAATTGAGATATAATTAATATGCCATCAAATCATGTTAACATATTAGTGCATGTTAACATGTACAGTGTAGATTTTTTAGTGTGTTCTCAAAGTTGCACATCCATCACCACTAATTCCAGAATATAGTCATCACGACAAAAAAAACCCCTGTATCCATTAAAAGTCACTTCCCATTTCCCCCTTTCTTCATATATTGCTAAGAACCTCTAATCTACTTTCCGTCTCAATGAATTTACATATTTTGAAGATTTCATATGATTGGAATCATATAATAAGTGACCTGGCTTATTTACTTAGCATGTTTTCAAAGTTCATTCATGTTTAACATATATCAGTATTTTACTCCTTTTTATGTCTAATATATATATCTATATATCTATATCTATCTATCTATATATATATATATATATATATATATATATATAATATTTATCCATTCATGAGAAAATGAACATTTGGGTTATTTCCACATTTTGGCTACTATGAAGCATGCTGCAATGAACATGTTTTTTGGAGGACATATGTTTTCTATTCTTCTGGTAATATACCTAGGAGTAGAATTACTGGGTCCTATGGTAACTCTGTTGTTTAAGATTTGAAGAGCTCCCAAACTGTTTTCCACAGAAGCTATATCATTTTACATTCCTGTCAGCAATGCAGAAGTTTCCAATTTCTTCACATCCTTACAATCACTTGCTATTAGCCCCTTCCATATGGAAACTTTGTAGCAGACATGAACTTTACTTCTGACAACAGGAGTTTTGTGACAGATAGATGGGTATTTGATAAAAATGAAGGATGCTGAATGAAAGGTAATGACATAAAAAAAGAAAACAGAGGAGTCAAAGACAAAAAAACTAGAAATTGTGGATTCCTAGTAATAACTAATCATGGAATTACCCTTATACTACATTTGTCTGTCAATTTGGTGAACATATTTTTCCAAAAACAAAGATAATTTGAAAAAATCTATTTTTTTCAATAAATAAAAATTATAAAATCTAAACATTATCAAAATATTTAGGTCATATTTTTCATACTTAAGGGATTTCCTTCAGAAATAACCATGCAGGATAAATGAAAATCAGTTATACAGTTTCTTTGGTCTTTTTTTTCTATTAACTGTCACTTCACTATAGAAATTTCATAGTGTCTGCTTTCAAATTTTTAAGAATTTCTCTTAATAGCACAGCCTAGAGGAAGACATTGCAATTATTTTAGTTAACATTTTTAAGAACATGGAGATTGGAATCAAAGAAGATTAAACCCTGGCTCTGGCATTTAAAAACTATGATTTGTATGTCAATTTATTTTTACTTAATATCCAATTTATAAACAGTTCATATTATATTTTATATACAAATGATTATTTAAGAAAGAAAAAGAAATATTGAATATAATATGGGCTTTAGAATAAAAGCTAGCAAACTTCAAGTCCATAATGCATCATGGCTATTTTACCAAATACCCATTTATCTAGAAAGGTTTTTAATCTTATGCTTATTTCATAATGTGTTACATATTTAATATTGCAGCAGAGATTATTCTTTAGTTAACATTTCATCAAGATATGTTCCCAGACAATTAAAAACTTCTTTAAACACAATTTGGTTGGCTGGCTAACAATCTCTATTTGGAAAATAGTTCACTTAAATATATAAATGATGACATGCTTTTAACTTATAGACATTAAATTCATTATATAATTAATATTTCTGAATCGTTCTCCATATTTTCTAAAGAAGAGGAGTTCTTTTAAAAGTCTTTTTGCCTTAAAGTATATGGATACATTCAATACTCTTCACCTAAGCACCAAATTTAAACATAAGGATTTTACACAATCATTTTTAAGTGAATTAATTGACTGTTTTAGAATATTTTTAAATTCAATGAAAAATTGAGTATAATAGATAGCCATACACTGTCCTTCCTTCATATACATTTCCCCTAACAACAACATCTTGCACTTGATTAGTACCTCTTGTGTTAATATCTTACAATTGTACAATTAATGACCTACTATTTTTTTCATCTTATTAACTAATGTTTATTTCTACTATTGATTTGTACATTAGAATGTATGAAAATAAGCACAAAAAATCTACAGATGTTGCTTTGGTTGTATATATATACTTCTGTCATAGATGGTATTTTAGCCTTACTCTGATATGAAACAATAATCCTATTCTTAAGATAACTATACAAACAAATCAGTAGATTATATATGTTAGTACAAAAATCATAATCAATTAATGAATATAATCTATTTTTGCTATTGTATTAAGTGTATTAAATCAGCCAAGGCAAAATATAATCAATGGGCATTCATTAAAGCATAAATGTAAACCATAGCATTTGTAATAATGTTAATTAAAAAATAACAATAGAGCTAATAATGATACCTAATTTTTTGAGAACTTACTTGTTATCAGCTACTTGTACTTTATACACATTGCTTCATTTGAGTCTTTTAGCATCATAAATATCTAGTACTTGCTACTCTATTTTATAGATATAGAAAGCAGTACTTAAACAGGGATTAAATAAAATACCTTGAGCATCACACAGCTAGTCTACTGCAGAAGTGGGATTTGAAACAAACCATCTGATTCCAAAGAGCATTATAATATAGTCACAAATTGATACTTGGTATTTTCCTTGTGCATACTCTCTAAAAACTCTTTAAATCACACATCTATAAACAGAAAGTGAACTAAAAGTTTACTTTTTATAACTTGTGAAAGTAATATAATATTGAATAATAAAGACTAAAAAAGCAAATGAATGCCGAATGTGACTCACTGGCTACTAAGTATTGCCTAATTTCTCTATTAATGGAACTTAATAGAATAGTTTAAACAGGTCATCCCTGATCCCCATTTACTATGAATTTCTTTTTTTTTAATCACTTAAAATTATTTATAAAATTATAGTGAATGTGCACCTGTGCAAGAAAGGATGAAATCTTCCTTAACTGAAAACAACACTTATTTATATAGAGGTCATTTAGTCCAGCTGCCCAGACATGACTGCTTACATTGTTTATCTGGAAACAACTGGAAATAATTCATCAATATCAGAAAAATTGACTAATCTTGACTAATTAGTGATGCATTTCTGTAACATGATAAATTTTCTTTTTTTTTACCATGTGTCTATAAATAATTTAAAACATCCTTTAACACATTAAGGAGAAAAGTAATCACTTTTTAAAAAATTTGTAAGTTAGAAAACTGGAGTCTGGAGAGAGTTTAAAAATATTTTAGGGAATTTTTTTAAGTCACATAATTAAAATAAGAGTTTATATAAGAGTTTCAAATCATCAACTATCTAATAACAATAATTACTGTAATTGATAAAATTTTAAAAAGCCTCATTAGAAGATAATATGAGTATAATTGCCAAAGGAAATATCTCAGAGATACAAATGTTGATTCTTCAGTAAGGTACATGAACATATGAGACATGTGGTAGTAGACAACTGTATTTATAAAAGCATCTCAATCTCAGTTCTACTTCATTGGTATTTAATTTTTTTAAAGTAGCCCTTGACACAATAGCCAAACTATGGAAAGAACCTAGATGTCCATCAACAGATGAATGGATCAAGAAGAGGTGGTATATATACACAATGGAATACTATGCAGCCATCAAAAGAAATGAAATCTTGCCATTTGCGACAACATGGATGGAACTAGAGCGTATCATGCTTAGCGAAATAAGTCAAGCAGAGAAACACAACTATCATATGATCTCCCTGATATGAGGAAGTGGTGATGCAACATGGGGGCTTAAGTGGGTAGGAGAAGAATAAATGAAAGAAGATGGGATTGGGAGGGAGACAAACCATAAGTGACTCTTAATCTCACC
>NC_081565.1:28529210-28530570 GCF_022355385.1 Mustela nigripes
GTGATGCAACATGGGGGCTTAAGTGGGTAGGAGAAGAATAAATGAAAGAAGATGGGATTGGGAGGGAGACAAACCATAAGTGACTCTTAATCTCACAAAACAAACTGAGGGTTGCTGGGGGGAGGGGGTTTGGGAGAAAGGGGTGGTATTATGGACATTGGGGAGGGTATGTGTTTTGGTGAGTGCTGTGAAGTGTGTAAACCTGGTGATTCACAGACCTGTATCCCTGGGGATAAAAATATATGTTTATAAAAAATAAAAAATTATACTAAAAAAAATAAATAAATAAAGTAGCCCTTGATAAAAATTTTAAACATATTTTAAAAATAGATTTTAAAAGATAAAGTTAAATAATTTGTAGATTACATTCATCTATGTTCTAAAGGCTCTTAGAGATAATAGTGGCTATAATTTATTAAGAAGTTATTTCACTGAATATGCTAAGGATTTTGGTTATTATGAATGAATAATATTAAGACCTCATTCTTTAGAAAGAGAAACAGGAAATAAAATATAAGACATAACATCATGTTATTGGTTACATAAACAATGCAGTTACTGAAGGATTCATAGCACAGTTATGTTGAGAGAAGTCTTGAAGGTAAGAATTTTCAAGAGTGGCTCTAGGTATGGGAAGACCATTTTGTGGATAAGAAAAAAAGAAAGCATTGTGTACATGTAGGAATATAGGAATATTTTAATATTATTGAAGAAATGGTTGGAAAGGAAGAAAAGTCAACTAAAAAGTTATTTTGAAAATAGGAACAGGTGGCATTTTTGGGGGGAAAACAAAAAAATATAATCATTCAGTCCTTCACTGAAGAAACAGTTGTCTCAGTAAGTGCCAGCCATTGAAGTTGTTAAGTAAATTATAGATTATTGGGAAATGCAGACTAATAAACAGGCCATTAAATTGCACTTGGGTAAATTCTACATTAAAGTAAGTTCTTTGGGAGGACAGAGGAACACACAGGAGAGTCACCAAGTTATCCAGAAGTTAAGTAAGTTAAGACTAAGCTCATAAATAGCTGGGGAAAGAGTATTCAGAAGAGCAGAAATAGCATATGCAAAACATAGAAACTAACAACAATCATGCTTCATGCAAGTACTTCTATATGCCGAGAATACTAAGAATAAAGAATAAGGTTTTATTTCAAAGAAAATTAAGTTCATGGACTTTGGTATTTAATAGATAGTGGTTCAAGTCCAAAGACTTAATAATTAGTAGTTGGGGCACCTGGGTGGCTCAGTGGTTAGGCCTCTGCCTTCAGCTTGGGTCATGATCTCAGGGTCCTGGGATGGAGCCCCACATTGGCCTCTCTGCTCAGCAGGGAGCCTGCTTCCCCCTACCCCCCCCCCC
>NC_081565.1:28530670-28570853 GCF_022355385.1 Mustela nigripes
CTGCTCAGCAGGGAGCCTGCTTCCCCCTCCCCCCCCCCCCCCGCCTCTCTGACTACTTGTGATCTCTGTAAAATAAATAAATAAAATCTTAAAAAAAAATTAGTTGTTAAGCCTTAGTCAAGTTAATTGACTTCCTTTAAAATTTTTCCTCTGTAAAATGTAGATAATAATAGTGCATTGCAGGAATTACAGGGAATTATATAATTTATGCTCAGCTTCTTGCTCATATGGATTGTGCCTGCAGTTCTCTAACCATAGGGTAAAAATTTCCACTTCTGCATGTTTCTTCTTCCTGGAATTCATTCCCTAACTTCAGAAATGTTAATCTACCCATTTTTCAGACTAACTAAAATGCGTGCTTACTTAGAACTCTTCCTCTGATGCCTTCAGAGTGTTCGATCTTACTGCTCCCCCGACCCAATTTTCTGATTCTGTGGGACCTTTTTTCAGACATAGCATTTCTAAAATGTCTTAAATAAAATAAAATAAAATAAAATAAAATGTCTTGAATGCAGGGACAGCATAGTACTTTTATTTTTATTTCCACATACCAATATTTGGTATTGATAAATAGATACCCAAAAATTGTTTCAATAAGAGTATGTAAACATAAGAATAAACAAATGGAAGGCGTGCCTGGGTGGCTTAGTTGGTTAGGTGTCCAACTCTTGGGTTCAGTTCAGGTCATGATCTCATGTGTCTTGAGATCTAGCCCACATTAGGCTCCATGCTCCATGGGGAGTAGGCTGGAGATTCTTTTCCTCTGGCCCTCCCCCAACACGCAGAAGCTCACTCTCTCTCTCTTTCAATAAATAAATAACTCTTTAAAAAAAGAAAAAATTGATATGTAATTTAACTGTCCTTTCTCAGGTTTGTAAGTAAATAAATCTGTTCTCAAGCATTAGAGTACAATCCAATGTTATGCTTCCAATTTGTAAATTTTGGCAAAGTCCCAGTTCTAATTTTTAAAGTTTATATTAAGAGCCCTGGTTATCAGTTCTGTTTGACTTGATTTGGACTTCAACCTAATGAAAAATAACAATACTGTCATGAGGTTTCAATTAGACCTAGACACATTGGTAGAAATAATAGTAAAGTACATTTAAAATATGTGTGAGGGAATTGACTTCTGACTGATATTATTTCACATCAATAGGTGATGATTATGAAATGAAAGACACTGAAGATAGTTTTTTTCTTATGAACTTTCTGACCTACTATTAGGAATAAAAGTTAAAGTTATTTCTTATTTAAAGATGCATTACTAAATGAAAAATACACACACTCATACATATATGCACAGGAACTCACTTGGCAGTACTTACTATTTATTTTTAACCTCAGAAATGAATCTTTATGTCATACATGCCCTTGGTGACTTTACATCATCTTAAAGAGGCCATAAAGAAAGAAAGTGCCTACAGCAGGAGACTATAAATTAGTGCTCATAGGGTCTACAGAAGCACCAACTTTAAACATGAAATTATAATCTTGAACTTCATTTTTCTAGTTATTATCAGCTGTTATTAACAAAAAATATAATTAAAATCCTCTATGCATCTTAAAGTTTTATCTCAGAAGCCCAATAACAGGGTTACTGAATGCTGAAATACAGTATCCTTATAGTCAAAATTGCAGCAACTAATAATCTAATTAAAGATGGCCACAAACACCTATAGGTGACTTGTCAGAACTAAAGTCCCAATTAAGTAATTTGTATCCTGGTCTTTAAAATTGGTAGTCTCTTTTGACTTATTTATGTATACTTGGATTTTTCCTAAGTAAGAGTTTTTAAATAGAAGAGTAAATAAGCCATATGCATGGAATGAATTGATAAACTTATAATAGCAAAAAATAAAAAAATATCCAAATATCCATCAATTGGACATTAAGAAAATTCTACCTAATGAAATACTGTACCTCCTTTTTAAAATTTTTTTTATTTTTTTAAACATATAATTTATTTTTATCCCCAGGGGTACAGGTGTATGAATCGCCAGGTTTACACACTTCACAGCACTCACCATAGCACATACCCTCCCCAATGCCCATAACCCCACCCCCTTCTCCCAAAACCCCTCCCTGCAGCAACCCTCAGTTTGTTTTGTGAGATTAAGAGTGACTTATGGTTTGTCTCCCTCCCAATCCCATCTTGTTTCATTTATTCTTCTCCTACCCCCTTAACCCCCCATGTTACATCTCTACTTCCTCATATCAGGGAGATCACATGATAGTTGTCTTTCTCCGCTTGACTTATTTCGCTAAGCATGATACCCTCCATTCCATCCACGTCATCGCAAATGGCAAGATTTCATTTCTTTTGATGGCTGCATAGTATTCCATTGTGTATATATACCACCTCTTTATCCATTCATCTGTTGATGGACATCTAGTTTCTTTCCATAGTTTCGCTATTGTGGACATTGCTGCTATAAACATTCGGGTGCACATGCCCCTTTGGATCACTACGTTTTTATCTTTAGGGTAAATACCCAGTATTTGAGGAACCTCCATGCAGTTTTCCAGAGTGGTTGCACCAGCTTGCATTCCCACCAACAGTGTAGGAGGGTTCCCCTTTCTCCACATCCTCGCCAGCATCTGTCATTTCCTGACTTGTTAATTTTAGCCATTCTGCTGGTGTGAGGTGATATCTCATTGTGGTTTTGATTTGTATTTCCCTGATGCGGAGTGATGTGGAGCAATTTTTCATGTGACTGTTGGCCATCTGGATGTCTTCTTTGCAGAAATGTCTGTTCATGTCCTCTGCCCATTTCTCGATTGGATTATTTGTTCTTTGGGTATTGAGTTTGTATACCTCCTTTTTTAAAAGATAATTTTTAAAATAGGTATAATTGGGGCTCCTGAGTAGCCTCTGCCTTCAGCTCAGGTCATGATCTCAGGGTCCTGGGATCGAGCCCCATATCCGGCTTCCTGCTCAGTAAGGAGCCTGCTTCCCCCCCTCTCTCTGCCTGCCTCTCTGCCTACTTGTGATTTCTGACTGTCAAATAAATAAATAAAATCTTTAAAAAAAATAAAATAGGTATAATCATTAGTTCTCAAATATAAAATAAACAAGTGCTAATTATTTGAATTGACCTATTAATTAATAAAGGAAATAATAATTATTAAAAAATAATTCAAAGGAGAATCCAAGGAACAGATCTATACATGGACAGTCACAAATGCTGATGTAAATTTCTTACAAGATACACATTTGGCTTCTTCCAGGGTGATTGGGGTAGAAATAAATCAGTTGTACCTTTACCAAAAAAACATTTTTTTTTTTTTCCATTTCTAGGGTTGTACAGCCTTCCTGATTGGAGGGGATTCCTAAGCTACATTATAGAGATAGGAAGACCTGGCAAAACTCCAGACTTTTCGTTTTTTGTTTTTTTGTTTTTTAACATATAATGTATTATTTGTTTCAGGGGTACAGGTCTGCAAATCATCAGTCTTAAACAAATCACAGCACATACCCTCCCCAATGTCCATTACCCACTATCCTTCCACCCTATCCCTATCCCTCTCACCCTATCCCTCCCACTCCCATCCCCCGCAGCAACACTCAGTTTGTTTCCTGAGATTAAGAGTCTCTTATGGTTTGTCTCCCTCCTGGTCTCATCTTGTTTCATTTTTCTATCCCTTTCTCCCATGACCCTCCACCCTGCCTCTCAAATTCCTTATATCAGAGAGATTATGTGATAATTGTCTTTCCCTGATTGACTTATTTCACTTAGCATAATACCCTCTAGTTCCATCCACATCATTGCAAATGGCAAGATTTTGCCTTTTTTGTTGACTGCAAAGTATTCCATTGTATATAGGCACACCACACCTTCTTTATCCATTTGTCTGTTGATAGACATCTAGGGTCTTTTCATAGTTTGGCTATTGTGCACATTGCTGCTATAAACACTGGGGTACAAGTGACCCTTTGGATCACTACATTTGTATCCTTAGGGTAAATACCCACTAGTGTGATTGCTGGGTTATATGGTAGCTCTATTTTCAACTTTTTGAGGAACCTCCAAACTATTTTCCAGAGTGGCTGCACCAACTTGCATTCCCACCAAAATGTAGGAGGGTTCTCCTTTCTCCTTATCCTCGCCAACACCTGTTGCTTCTGGACTGGTTAATTTTAGTCATTCTGACTGGTATGAGGTGGTATCTCACTGTAAAACCCAGGACTTCTTGAGTTAAGGTAACATTTGGGAATGCAGAGAAGCCATGGCTGTTAGAGATCACAAAGCAGAATAGCTGAGAGGAGAAACCTCAGAGAGAACTCTGGAGACATGCAAGGGCCCTGTCTGAGTTTTTCAGCTCAGTATAATTAATGGATGTAAGTTAGAAAACTGTCTGAGGCTGGGAAAAGAAATAGGCAAAAGGAATGGGGAAAGCAAAGTTCAAACTTCTCTCAAAGTTCAAACACAGCTGGGAAAATTTCATTTCTCACTAACAAGGGTGGAAAATATTATTCATGGGACATTGGGTAGAATAATTGGAGGATTTTACCTAAAATTATCCAAAGACCATTGGTCTTAGCTAAGAAATCTTAACAATAAAACCAGAAAAGGATTTCCAAGCAATTTAACTTAATTCCAAACTAAAATTAAAGAATATTTATAAAAATATAATATATCCAGCTCCCAAGAAGAAAAAATTCTTAATATCAGACATCCAAATAAGAAAAATATCAGGAATGCAAAGATGCAGGAAAGGTGGACCCATAATGGGGAAAAATCTGTATTAATAATCTTTCAAGTACATTCATAATAGAACTAGTACACAAGACACCATAATATTATAAAAATATTTTTTCTAAGTTCACAAAGGTTGAGAGAAGATTATATATCAAGTAAAGGACATGGGAGAAATAAAAATGCTCAAATAACTCCTAGAGATAAAAAGAAAAATATTTGAGATAAAAAATATGCTAGACAGAATTAACAGCAGATGAGACATTGCAGAAGGAAAAGTTAATTTGAAGGCATTGCAATGGAAACTATCCAAAAGAAAGTGCATTGAGGGGGAAAAGGTCCACCAACAAAAAAGTGAACTGAGTTTCAATGAGTTTTGAGACAATATCAGATTGTCTAACATAAGTGTTACTGGAGTTCTAAAGAAAAGGGAAGAGGACAGAAAAAATTTGAAAATATCTGATGAAAAACTTTTCCCAGTTTGATTAAAACTGTAAAGCTACAGATGTACAAAGGTCAAAATACTCCAACCACAAATAAACAAAAAGACTACTTAAATTTGTATTCAAAAGATCTTTTAAATATTAGTGAGAATACTACCTTAGGCACAAAAAGGCTGAAAGATTTTATCATCAACAGCCCCTTTCAGATAAATGGAAAGAAGTCTTCTAGGCATATAATGTAGGGGCATCTGGATCTATATGAAGGAATGAAGGAACAAGAAAAATGATAAATATCTGTGAAAATGTATTTAAAATCTATTTTTCTAATTTTAAAAATCTTTTAAAGATAATTTGCTTTTTGTATTTTTTAAAGATTTGATTTATTTAATTGGGAGAAGAGAGAGCATGAATGTAGGTGGGGAGGGGCTGAAGGAGAAGGAGAAGCAGATTCTCCATTAAGCAGAGAGCCTAATGCAGAGCTTGATCCCATGACTCTGAGATCAGGGCCTGAGCCAAAGGCAGGCGCTTAACTGACTGAGCCACCCAGGTGTCCTGATAATTAGCTATTTAAAGCAAAATCAATAACAATATAAATGGAGTTTTTCTTTTATATTATTTAGAAATAAAATAAATGAAAATAACAGCTCAAAGACCAAGAAGGGGCCAGGAGTTTAGGTGTAGAAGTATATTAAATTTTGTATATGACACATAAAGTGGTATAATATGATAGGAAATGTGCTAATGTAAGTTAAAGATGTTTACCATAAACCCACTTAAAACAAAAAATAAGAAAATTAACTAATAGACAACAAAAGAGAAGAAGTTTAATTTTAAAAATGCAATTAATATTTTAGAAGACGTAAACAAGAAGGAGGAAGGGAGCAAAATCAGACAGGATAAATAGAAAAAAATAGCGGTTTGGTGAACTTAAAACCAGTGATGTCAGTAATCACATTAAAAAGGTTAATGAATCAAACATCACAACTAAAAAGAGATTATATCAGATTAGGTAAAAGTGCAAGCTCCACATAAATGATAGTGCTTCTAAGAGTATTTTAGTGTAATTAAATTAAAAGAAACAAATAGTTTAAAGGAAGTAGATTTTTTTTCACTATACCTCTGATCATATTAATCAAATGTAAGCTAGGATGGTATATTAACAATGCATTAAAGTAGATTTAAGAGGAAGATCATTATCAAGTTCATTTCTTACTGGAGAAAAGGGTCAATTCATGAAGAGGACATAAAACTCCTAAGCATTTCTGCAACTCATCAGAGAGTTTCAGTATATATATGTAACAAAATATTTTAAGGAATAGACAAATCCACAATTATAGTAGATTTCAACACTTCTCTTGAAAAATTGTAGACCAGGGGGACAGAATATCAGTAAAGGTTGTAGGGGCAAATACAAATAAAAAATAAGAGAAGTTTAATTCTCCCCGTTGAAAATAAGACAAGAGATTTCCTGACCCTTTCCAACATTTAGTTTTAGAACGCTTGTAAGTTTTTTGTTTTTTCAAATGTGTGTAAATCTTTTTAAAGGCTAAAGAAGCCTTTTGTCTGAGACTCCAGGTTTCACTACTAAATCACACTGAGCTCCTATCCTGGGCAGACACCCTCGCCTTTTTCTCTTCCTGCTGGAAGGTCGGTAGCATTTTAACAGCCTAGGAATGCCTTTCTCTAGGACCAGAGAACCAACTTTTAGAAATGTAATCATCAACAAAGATAGTGCCCCCCTCTCTCTGTTTCTGTGGAAGGTTAGGTATCTAACTTAGGCAGGTACTTCACCAGAAGTTGCAAAACTACTTCTTGTCATAAAGATATAAAAAGTTTATTTTTCCTTTAGAGGGCTAGCTAGCAAACATCAGTGGCCATCCCAATTGCCAGTTGAAATTAGGAAAAAGTCTATCTGACAATCAGCTGTCAAGTCCCTTACCTGAGGACTAGTTAACATATAATTTTTGAACATGTATGTAATAAGTTGTATCTGCTTGACTATATACAGGGGTAAGATTTCTTTCTGTCTTTGCAATCTCTTAGGGGATTGCCTGTATGGTACATTATACTCTAATGCCTACTCTAAGATAAACTGAACTTTGATCACACCATGGAGTATATACTAAGATTGACTCAAAATGGTTCATAGATGTAAATATTTAAAAAAAAATCATTGTAAAAGAAATCATAGAAATAAATCTTTGAGGCCTTGAATAGGCAAAGATTTCTTAGGCATGATACCAAATGCATGACCCATAAAAGAGAAAAACAATGATTAACAGAATTTCATCAAGATTAAAAACTTCTGCTCTTTGAAAGAATGCAAGACAAGCATCAGACTAGGAGAAAATATTTACAAATCATATACCTGACAAATGATTTGTATTCAAAATATGCATGACTTTCAAAATAGAAAATACATATCTTTGCGTTCATGTTAATATGAATACATGATTGGCTGCTTACTCAAAATAAAAAGAGGAGAACAGACAAATCTCCATGCAAAGAATCCTAAATAGTTTGTGTTGATACCTCTTCCTCAAAGGTATGTGGGCTGTACTATATTGACTTTGTTCTAAAAAGTACAGTATGGAAAGGGAAGGGAAGTGTAATTTCACAGACAGACATTACCTCAGTCAGATGATTAGAGTTAACATAAAGGGTAAAAAATCATGGTGACAGAATGTCCTTCTGATACATTATTTAAATGGTAGTTTAATTCTCTTATTTTTTCCCCCAAAATCTGAAAATCAGTCTAATCATGAGATAATATCAGAAAACCCCCAATTGAGAAACATGCTACAAAATACCTGACTGGTACTCTTCCATACTCTCAAGGCCATCAAAAGCAAACTTAACGATATTGTATGGTATACTTGAAATTTGCTAAAATGATAGATCTTAAGTTTTATTACTATAAAACAATAAAGAGAAACAGTAACTATGTGAGGTAATGTATATGTTAACTAGTTTGATTATGCTCAGTATTTATCAGCTTATAAAGATACCAAAATATCAAGTGTGTCCACTTTAAATAAATACAATTTAAGGAGATAAGAAAACTAAATGTGGAATCCTGGCTAGAAATCTGGAACAGAAAAAGAACATTAGGTAGAAACTAAAGAAATATGAATAAAGCTTGGATTTTAGTTTCTAATAGCAGTATGGGTTCTTTAATTTGGTAGATGTACCACACTAATGTAAGATGTTAATAATAGGGGAATCAGAGTGTGAGGTATATGAGAACTCTCTGTATCACCTTTGAAATTCTTTTGTGTTTCTAAAACTTTTTATTTTTATTTATTTGATAGAGACACTGAGAGAGCACAAGCAGAGGGAGAAGCAGAGGAAGAGGGAGAAGCAGGTTTCCCCCTGAGCTGGGAGCCCAATGTGGGGCTCTATCCAGGGACCCCAGGATCATGACATGAGTCAAAGGAAGATACTTAACCGACTGAGCTACCCAGGCACCCCTCAAACTGTTTATTTTTTAAGGTTTTATATACCCTTCCATATGATACAAATATTTTATTACTAGATATTCACCAATATAGATGAAGGTATATGTTGCTACCAAAAACTTTATACACATTTTAGCTACTTTATGTGAAATAGACAAAAACTAAACAACACAAATGTCTATCAACAAAGGAATGGATATATAAAATGTGGTCTTCCTGTACAATGCAGTACAAATCAGCCAAACAAAGGAATCAACTATTGATACATGCAGCAATATGAAAGAAGATGAAAATAATTATGCTGAATGAGAGAGTTCAGAAAAAACATTTTACATACTGTATGATTGTATTTGAGGGAATTTTGTAAAATATAAACTAATCTCTAGTGACAGAGCAGATCAGTAGATGCCAGAAGTCAGTGGGGTAATAGGAAGGAAGAGGAATGGATTACAGAAGATTGTGATACAGGCAGACTGAGTTCGAGGACCTGGAGGGGTATCCCACAGAACCAGCCAAGAGAGTCTTTGGCTTCGTGCAGGAAAGAAGTCAAATGGAGCTAGAGAAAGTGAAAACAAGAATTTATTGAGTAGTGTAAGTGACAGGTAGAGAATTATAGAGAGAGTGTCTGGAGGCTCAAACAGGAAGGGAGAAGGAATCTTGTCCTTGCTTGGGGTTAGGGGTTTATATTTGAAAACGTGTCTAGGGTACATGTTCATTTAGGAAACTATGGTAGGGTCTGATCAAAGCTGAGTAAAAGGTGAGTAATGGATATTATTTTAGAAATCATGAGGGTAAGTGCTGTTGATACCAGTATCAGCTGAAGTCTGTTTGAAGCTAATCTGCCTCTTCTTAGATGTTATCAGGTATTGGAGGCCTTGGATAAAACTCAAAGAATGATTTACTTTCTTGCTTTCCCAAGAAGTGGAAACATAACTTCTTTGACTGATTCAGCGGTAAAATATAGAACATGAGTAAATAGGGCCTCACAGAAAAACAGAAAGGAAGCCTTTCTAAAATGGGGTCCCTTCAGCTTCTCATCTTCAGTTGCATGGAAATTTCAGAAGGTTATGAATATGTTCTTTGTGGTAATGGTTTCACAGGTATATAGATACATCAAACCTTATAAAAACCTTTAAAGATGTGAAATTTATTATAAGTTAGTCATACTCCCAATAAGTCTATAAAAAGTCTAGGGAGCTGATAAAACTCACAGTAAGAGCTGAGAATATAACTATATAAATAACTCATAATTTTATCTCAATGAGTACTTGTTTAAAGTTTTATTCTCCCAAATTTTAACTGACTGTATGTTATTTCACCCAGATTAAATGGATAATTTTTGCCTAGTTGTTTGGACTAAAATTTTTATTAAAATTACTGTACAAAGGGCAACTCTATGCAACTTTGACAATCTGGAAGAAATGGATGCATTCCTACAGATGTATAAACTACCACAACTGAACCAGGAAGAAATAGAAAACCTGAACAGACCCATAACCAGTAATGAGATTGAAACAGTCATCAAAAATCTCCAAACAAACAAAAGCCCAGGGCCAGAGGGCTTCCCAGGGGCATTACCAAACATTTAAAGAAGAACTAATTCCTGTTCTCCTTAAACTGTTCCAAAAAATAGAAATGGAAGGAAAACTTCCAAACTCATTTTATGAGGCCAGCATCACCTTCATCCCAAAACCAGACAAGGATCCCATCAAAAAAGAGAACTATAGACCAATATCCTTAATGAACACAGATGCGAAAATGCTCACCAAAATACAAGCCAATAGGATTCAACAGTACATTAAAAGGATTATTCACCACGCCCAAGTGGGATTTATTCCAGGGCTGCAAGGTTGGTTCAACATCCGCAAATCAATCAATGTGATGCAACACATTAATGAAAGAAAGAACAAGAACCATATGATACTCTCAATAGATGCTGAAAAAGCATTTGACAAAGTACAGCATCCCTTCCTGATCAAAACTCTTCAAAGTGTAGGGATAGAGGGCACATTCCCCAATATTATCAAAGCCATCTATGAAAAAGCAACCGCAAATATCATTCTCAATGGAGGAAAACTGAGAGCTTTTTCGCTAAGGTCAGGAACACGGGGGATGTCCATTATCACCACTGCTATTCAACAATACTAGAAGTCCTAGCCTCAGTAATCCGACAACAAAAAGAAATTAAAGGCATCCAAATCAGCAAAGAAGAAGCCGAACTATCACTCTTCACAGATGATATGATACTATATGTTGAAAACCCAAAAGACTCCACTCAAAAACTGCTAGAACTTGTACAAGAATTTAGTAAAGTGTCAGGATATAAAATCAAAGCACAGAAATCAGTTGCATTTCCATACACCAACAACAAGACAGAAGAAAGAGAAATTAAGGAGTCAATCCCATTTACAATTGCACCCAAAACTGTAAGATACCTAGGAATAAACCTAACCAAAGAGGCTAAGAATCTATACTCAGAAAACTATAAAGTACTCATGAAAGAAATTGAGGAAG
This sequence comes from Mustela nigripes, assembly GCF_022355385.1. Lineage (NCBI taxonomy): Eukaryota > Metazoa > Chordata > Mammalia > Carnivora > Mustelidae > Mustela > Mustela nigripes. Next base: position 28,541,783 of record NC_081565.1, read on the forward strand.
ACACAAAGAAATGGAAAAATGTTCCAGCTCCTGGATTGGAAGAACAAATATTGTGAAAATGTCTATGCTACCTAAAGCAATCTACACATTTAATGCAATCCCTATCAAAGTTCCACCCATTTTTTTTTCAGAGAAATGTAACAAATAATCCTAAAATTTATATGGAGCCAGAAAAGACTTTGAATAGCCAAAGGAATATTGAAAAGGAAAGCCAAAGTTGATGGCATCACCATTCCGGACTTCAAGCTCTATTACAAAGCTGTCTTCATCAAGACAGCATGGTACTGGCACAAAAACAGACACATAGATCAATGGAACAGAATAGAGAGCCCAGAAATAGACCCTCAACTTTATGGTCAACTAATCTTCGACAAAGCAGGAAAGAATGACTAATAGAAACAAGACAGCCTCTTCAACAAATGGTGTTGGGAAAATTGGATAGCCACATGCAGAAAAATGAAATTGATTCATTTACTTACACCACACACAAAAATAGACTCAAAATGGATGAAGGAACTCAATGGAGAAAGGAATCCATCAGAATCCTTGAGGAGAACACAGGCAGCAACCTCTTCGACCTCAGCTGCAGCAATGTCTTCCTAGGAACATTGCCAAAGGCACAGTAAGCAAGGGCAAAAATGAACTATTGAGATTTCATCAAGATCAAAAGCTTTTGCACAGCCAAGGAAACAGTTAACAAAACCAAAAGACAACTGACAGAATGGGAGAAGATATTTGCAAACGACATATCAGATAAAGGGCTAGTGTTCAAAATCTATAAAGATCTTAGCAAACTCAACACCCAAAGAACAAATAATCCAATCAAGAAATGGGCAGAGGACATGAACAGACATTTCTGCAAAGAAGACATACAGATGGCCAACAGTCACATGAAAAAGTGCTCCACATCACTCAGCATCAGGGAAATACAAATCAAAACTAAAGTGAGATACCACTTCACACCAGTCAGAATGGCTAAAATTAACAAGTCAGGAAATGAGAGATGCTGGGGAACCCTCCTACACTGTTGGTGGGAATGCAAGCTGGTGCAACCACTCTGGAAAACAGCATGGAGGTTCATCAAAATGTTGAAAATAGAACTGCCCTATGACCCAGCATTTGCACTACTGGGTATTTACCCTAAAGATACAAATGTAGTGATCCAAAGGGGCACATTCACCCAAATGTTTATAGCAGCAATATCCACAATAGCGAAACTATGGAAAGAACCTAGATGTCCATCAACAGATGAATGGATCAAGAAGATCCATTCAAGAAGATGTGTATACACAATGGAATACTATGCAGCCATCAAAAGAAATGAAATCTTGCCATTTGCGACGACGTGGATGGAAGTAGAGGGTATCATGCTTAGCGAAATAAGTCAAGCAGAGAAAGACAACTATCATATGATCTCCCTGATATGAGGAAGTGGAGATGCAACATGAAGGGTTGGGGGGTAGGAGAAGAATAATTGAAACAAGATGGGATTGGGAGGGAGACAAACCATAAGTGACTCTTAATCTCACAAAACAAACTGAGGGTTGCTTGGGGGAGGGCTTTTGGGAGAAGGTGGGTAGGGTTATGGACACTGGCGAGGGTATGTGCTATGGTGAGTGCTGTGAAGTGTGTAAACCTGGTGATTCACAGACCTGTACCCCTGGGGATAAAAATACATCATATGTTTTTAAAAAAATAAAAAATAATAAAGATGAAAAAAGATGTTAACTAACTAGAAATTAAATAAAAACTTGAACAAAATAAAATTAAAAGAAGGAAAAAATAAATAAATAAAATTACTGTACAAAGGAATTGACTTCTCCAAACATATTTTTGAAGCAGTTGTTAGTTACATTTTCCTGTTCAACAAACAGTATCATTTTTCCAGTGAACTTAACTTAAAGCCCATTAATATTCATAATATATCTGGAAATTGTCACAGTAGTCATTCCTTCCACTTAGACATTTTATTTTCCTGTTAAAATGCAAATATATTATCTGGGAGGATGACACATTAAATCATTAGCAACCATTAGAAATATGGTTCAATTAGCTCAATAGTCTGTCTCTACTCCTTGAAAGAATTAGGAAGAGTTAATGGTATTAGGGAGTCAGTACTCAGGACAGGAAGTAATTGACTTTGAAGAATCAGCTCTCCAAAAGCATCCTGGTAAATAGCCAAATGAGAGGCATCAGAGTACCGGATTACTTATCAAGGTTACAAAGGAATGAGGAACTAGTAATAATCTTAACTAAAACATCCTTGCCCTTGGTCTTAAATTGTTTTTGGTATGTTTAGAAATTTAGACATTCAGGCAATTTCATGGTTGGTCTTTTTAAAAGTATATGCTTTAAAAATACTATAGAATTTTTAAACATTTGAAAGCATGATTGTTATTTCAAATTTATAAGTTTACAGAATGATGTCCATTTTTGATCTTCTGCCTCTTGATATAAATATTATAGCTGCTAGGCTGTAAGTATTCTAGCAATTTTATGTTATAGGGCTAAAAAATGTGCTTATGACATTTTAGATTTGAGGCATTAGCATCATTCTCTCAGCATATTTATAGAATGCTTGTTCTGCTCCAAGTAATAATGGGGAAATAAACTTAAAAACAAAATTTCTATTTCAACCATGCTTGATTGGGGAGTGTATAATCTAGGATATCTAATCACATATCAGATCTGAATTACAAAATGACCTTAAGATATATTTGTTATTAACATATGAGATGTATTATTCTATTGAATTTCAAATCAATTTAATATTTGGTAGAGGAAAATATAGTCTCTAACCACAAAATCTGCAAAAAACTGACTGAAGCAGTAAGAAATAAAACATCTAGCAGAGGAAATGTAGGATTCCTAAAGGTAAAAATAATTGGATAATTGATTCTAGTTTCATTTTTTTCCTACCTCAGGCTTCTGCATTTACTCTGGGATGGAGAATTACATTTTGAGAAGCCTAAGAAATTAGTTGTAGGAAGTGATTTGCACCTCATTGATAACACATGATTACACATAGGTACTGTCAAATGTGCATATATCCCCAGTGAGATTTTTAGGATAGACAGGAGTCCATGAAATCCTTAAGATCATAGGTAAACTTCAGATAATGACAATAGAAGGTTTTATTTTAAATTAATTAATATGTATTTAAAATTTCTAAATATGTATGGGGCACCTGTGTGGCTCAGTAGGTTAAGCATTGGACTCTTGGTTTTGACTCAGGTCATGATCTCATGAGTCCTGAAATCAAGCCATGTACAGGGCTCCAGGCTCAGCAGGGTCTGCTTGAAGATTCTCTTCTTCTGCTCCTCCCCCCATTCATGCTCTCTAAAATAAATCTTCACGAAAAAAATAATATTCCTAAATATTTATATATGATTGCATGTGTGAAATTTGTCAACTTTATTAATATGTAATTGAATAAGCTGAATCACTAAAGGCAGCAAATTTCATTTGAAGCAAAGGAAAAAACATTATATATTGATGTTGACAGTAGAACATAGAATATGGGATATAGCAGTGCTTAACAAGTCTAGAAAATACAGGGTGGAGGAAGATTAGGGGATGACTAAATTAAAGAATACACACAGACACACGTGTGCATGTGTATCTACAAATACATACATATGGATATACATTTGAATATTGTAAGGACAAATATAAATTTAAAATAAAAGACTTAAATTTCCCTATTGAATTAAGAGATTTCTTTCCCATCCATTTTTTTGGAGCATCTACTTTAGAAAACTTATAATTAAGTACTTTTCCTTCTTTGAAATCAATGTAAGGGCTCCTGTATGGGTCGGATGTTAAGCTTCTGCCTTTGGCTCAGGTCATGATCCCAGGGTCCTGGGATGGAGTCCCACATTGGGCTCCCTGATCAGTGGGAAGCCTGCTTCTCTCTCTCCCACTTCCCCTGCTTGTGTTCCCTCTCTTGCTGTGTCTCTCTCTGTCAAATAAAATCTGACGAAGAAGAAGAAGAGGAAGAAGAGAAAAACTACGAGGAAGATGATGAGGAAGATGACAAGGAAGACGACGAAGAAGAAGACGAAGATGATGAAGAAGTCGATGATGACAACGGCGACGAATAATAATAAGACGACGACGAAGAAGAAGAAGAAGAGGAAGAAGAAAAAGACGAAGATGAAGAAGAAGACGAAGATGGTGAAGAAGACGAAGAAGAAAACGAAGACGACGATGAAGAAGAAGATGAAGAAGAAGAAGACAATGACAACGAAGAAGAAGATGATGAAGACGAAAAAGAAGGAAGAGGAGGAGGAGGAGAAGACGATGAAGAAGAAGAAGAAGAAGACAATGAAGACGAAGAAGGAGAAGAAGAAGATGACGAAGAAGAAGAAGACGAAGATGAAGGAGAAGAAGATGGAGAAGACGATGAAGAAGAAGACAACGAAGAAGATGAAGAAAAAGACAAAGACAATGAAGGAGAAGGAGAAGGAAGAAGGAAGAAAAAGAAGCTGCCACCAATGTAAATCCTTTTGAAAAACCAGATAGGCATTTTGTCAGCTTTATGACCCAGAGATATCTTTTTCAAGGCCAAAGAACCATTGCTTTGATCATAAACATCTTTACATTTTTTTTTCAAATGTAAGCATCAAAGGAGATGGCACACCTGTCTCACGGTTTCTGCAGCAGGGGCTGAGCCTAACTTCAATAGACATCATGCTTCAAGTTTTAAGACTATCTCTTGCCAGCAAGACATGAGAATTTTTTTTTCCTCCTGGATAAAGTCAATTCTCTAAGAGATGGTCAGCCCAATTAACAGATAAATTAGAGTGAACTCTGTGTGACAAAAGGTGCTTTCAACCTCTTGCTTGAAGACTAGTCATTGTGTCTATTGAGGGTGTAATGGGTTGTATCCGTCTGGCTATGTAAGAGTGAGAGTGGATTTCTTGTGATGCACATTATTTCATTTCTGTCTAATGCTTTTTCAACAATATACACATTTTCTCTAATACTTTTGTGGAAATGATTTATGTCTTGATAAAATTTTGTTCTTAATTGTATTTCCCCAATAATATGCATATACATATACAATATATGTGTGTGTTCATATGTACATGTGTATATGTACTTCTGGCCAAATTTTTGCCCTGATGTCACAATTATATGTTATAGATATTTATATATTTTAACGTTTAAAAGATTCTGATTAAACAGAGACAGATCTAGGAGAATTTTACCTTTATCCTTCAAAAACCCTGATTAAGAACTGCATTTTGGGTGCCTGGCTGGCTCAGTCAGAGGAACATGTGACTCTTGATTGTGGGTTTGAGCCAAATGTTGGGTATAGAAATTACTAAAATAAATAAATTTTTTAAAAGATTTTTATTTATTTACTTGACAGAGATCACAAGTAGGCAGAGAGACATGCAGAGAGACAGAAAGGAAAGCAGGCTCCCAGCTGAGCAGAGAGCCCAATGTGGGGCTCTATTCCAGGACCCTGAGATCGTGACCTGAGCCAAAGGCAGAGGCTTTAACACACTGGGCCACCCAGGCCCCCTAAAATAAATAAGTTTTTAAAAGCTTTTTTTAAAAAAATATATTTTTTGTATTCCTGAAGCATTATGAAATCTAAATATGTAAACCAATCAACATGATTTTAAATGTAATTAGAAATATGTATTGCTGTGTATGCATACTTAGAGCTACATGATGTTAGATCTAATGATAGCATTTTAGTATATATATAGGAAGATCTGGGGACAGTACTGTAAATTATTAGGGACTTTTTCTTTCAGGTGATTCTTTGGTTTTATCATATTTTAAGAACTAACAGGGATAAATGAGAGATTTTCACATTGTCTTCATGTATAAAAATTACAGAAATATACTAGATATTTATAAGAAATCTAGAGATGGTTTATTCTGTGGAATGAGTCTCATGCTTCCTAGAATTTTTCCGGTTTTGAAACCAGTCATATAGGACTTTATCCTGAAGTTTTAGGTACATGTGTGTATATGTAGATTGTGTGTGTGTGTATTTGTTTGTGTGTTTTCAAGTAAGTTTATCCTGGGCCATAGAGAACTCTTTTAGTTTTGAGACCAAGATATTTCTTCCTCTCAATGATTTTTTTTTTCTTTTACAAATTATTTTAAGGGGATGCCTGGGTGGCCGAGTTGGTTAAGTGTCTACCTTCAGCTCAGGTCTTGATCCCAGGACCTGATTGAGTCCCACATCAGGCTCCTTGCTCAGTGGGGAGCCTCCTCCTTCTACTTGCCACTTCCCCTGCTTGTGCACACACTCTCTCTGACAAATAAATAAACAAAATCTTAAAGAAATTATTTTTATTATTGTTGATGTATCCATTATCTACAAGTTATTTTCCCTGGTCTTACACTTCAAGTTTTCTTATTATTTTTAAAATTTTGTCTGCACATTCATATATATTTATCCAGATCAGTCTCCTTTTATTTATCTACAGAATATAGAGTTGTAAAGTAATGTGTTTTTCTCCAAAAAGTGTTTCATTTAAAGCTGCCAAAGCATTTTTTTAGTATTCTTAGTTTTAAAATTTTAAAATTCTGTTTCTTGAACATGTGTTCCAACAGTTCTATTTAATTACCTGTGGTTTGTATTAGTTTTGACTGATACTCTCTCTAGACGTGGGCCCACATTAATGGTTTGGCCTACCACCTCTCCTCCCTCCCTCCCTTTCTACTATTCTTCCTACCTTACCTAAAACTCAATTCATCCCAGTATCCTAAGAAGCAAATGGAATCAATTCTTTGGTTAGTAAAGTGCACAATGGCATCCATACCTATGAGTCTGTAGTGTAACAATTGACACAATACCTATCCTTTGCATAGGCATCTGGAAAAATCATCCCTGCTCTTGGATCTCTTTCTGTTCCCCCTGCATGATCGTCATGGAGAATTCTGCCTAACTCTTTAATCTCTTGGCACTTTAGAGGACCTGACTTTCACACAAGGCCAATATGTATTTATTCCCAATACAGATCCACAGGCTCCTTCGGGATTCACAGATCTCTGGGAAACAAGTGCTACCAGGGTTCAAATATTTTCATTTCATTGCCAACTTTTCTCAAAGGGGGAAATAATTCTATAGCAGTTTTATAATTGGGTCATTTTTTTGTTTTAATTCACTCTACCAATAACTGACTTTTAATCAGTGTATTTAGGCCATTTACATTTAATATAGTTATTGATATAGTAGAGATTTAGTCTCCTGTTTTTTTTTTAAAGATTTTATTTATTTATTTGACAGAGAGAGATCACAAGTAGGCAGAGAGAGAGAGGAGGAAGCAGGCTCCCTGTTGAGCAGAGAGCCCGATGCGGGACTCGATCCCAGGACCCTGAGATCATGACCTGAGCCGAAGGCAGCGGCTTAACCCACTGAGCCACCCAGGCGCCCTCCTGTTTTATTTTCTGTTTTCTCTTTGTTCTTTCTGCCTTTGATTTGTGTTTTCTCCTTCCTGCCTTCTTTGGGTTACTTTGGAATGGATGTAATTTTTTTTTTTTTGTTTTAAGTACATATCTTTGTATAGATTTTTTACATTGGTACTCTTGGTATTATATTCTCTATGTGTAACTTCTCACAGTCTGCTGGTATCAACATTTTACCAGAATGAACAAAGTATACAAAGTACAAAGTTTATCTCATTTTATGTTCCCTTACCTTCTCTATTTATCATATAATTGTTTTAAATATTTTCTCTACATTAATTAAGAAGTGTATCAGATGGTATTATGATTTTTGCTTTAACCATCAAACATAATTTAGAAAATTCAAAAGGAAAAGAATCATGTGTATATTTACCTACTTACCCAACCTTTTACTGTTCCTTTTGTTCTTTCTTAATTCCTTGTGTTCTAGGATTCTGTAGTGACTAGATAATGGCTTTTAGACATGTTTTTAGGTAGGTCTGATATAACAAATTCACTTAGTTTTATTTCATCCCTGTAGGAAATTTTCATCAGATATAGAATTCTGGTTTGACAGTTCTTTTCTTTCAGCATTTAAAACACTTAGCGCCACTTTATTCTGAGTTCCATAGTTTCCTATGATAAATCCTCTATCATTTGAACTGGTTCCAGATTAGGTATCACTCTTCTATGGATGTTTTTGAGGTACTTTCTTTGCCTTTCATTTCCCAACTGTAACTATAATGTGCTTTTAGTGACTCTTACCGTGTTTATTCTAATTAAGCCTATTTAGCTTCTTAAATCTGTAGATTTATGTTTTTTGCCAAATTTGGGAAGTTGTATTCTTTATTCCTTCAAGTACTTTTTCAGCTTCACCCTGTTTCTCTTATTTTTGCTGGACTCCCAATAAAATAAGTGGTAAATCTCTTATTATACTTCTCACAGGTCCCTAAGGCTCTGTTCATGTCTTTTTTTTCCTGCTCTTATTCAGATTGGGTAATCCCTTGTTCTATCTTTTAGTTCACTGGTTTGTTCCTCTTTGTGCTCCATTCTACTATTTAAGCCAATACTGAATTTGTGTGTGAGGGGGAGCAGTATTTTTTAGTTTTACAATTTCTATTTAGTTCTTCATGTCTTATACTCCTACTGACACTATTTCCTTGCTAAAACTTTATTTCTTTTTTCTTTTTTTTTTCTAATTTGTGTCAAGTATTTTGATGATTAGGTCACCTAGGTGGCTCAGTCAGGCATCTGCCTTGAGCTCAGGTAATGATTCCAGGGTCCTGGGATCAAGCCCCATGTTGGGCTCCTTGCTCAGTGGGGAGCCTGCCTCTCCCTTTCCTTCTGCCTGCTGTTCTCCTGCTTGTGCTTGTGCTCTCTCTGTGTGTGTATCTCTCTGTGTGTATCAAATAAATATATAAAATCTTTTAAAAAAGTATGTTGATAATTGCTTATTGAAACATTGTTATGATGGCTGCTTTAAAATTTTTTTTGCAGTTGTAGTTTTCCTCATTTTCAATAATATAGGTGATTTTTTATGTGGTGGATATTATAAGAATCTGGAACTTATCCAAAGATTCTTTGAATCTGTCTTTCTCTGACACTGTTTTATCAAGGAAAGGGAGGAGGATAAAAGGCCAGTTCCTTAGTCTCCCTTTGTTGACACTTGTATGTGTGAGGGCTCCTCATTACTACTGTGGGAGATTTGGCTCTTCTCTAGACCTCTGCAGTTATTACCCTACTGAGAAAGATAGGAATGCCTTGTTAATGCTTCTTGTATGACTTCAGCTGACCCTACAGGGACCTTGTTACTGCTTGGTGGTGGTGGTGGAAATCTTGACTCTCCCAATAGGTCTCCTCTGAAACCAACTCATCAAACACATAAAAATATTGTAAATAGACAAAGATCACTTTTCCTGTGTGATTTCTTCTTTAATCTTTAAGCTGGTAAATTATTTCCTTTATTGAATTTCAGATATTCCTATTTCCATTTTTATATTTGATATACCATATGTAAAGATATTTTAACTGTTTCATCTACAGTATATTCTAGTAAAAGTTGAGGTATGAGACTCTAAGTTTTATTTGAAAGCTCTTAACTACCTACCCCAACACATTTTATGGAATAGCTCTTTTCACTGGGTTATAATGCCTTTTAAATTAGGCTTAAAAACCTCGTATATGTACTAGTTATATTTTGGTGTTCTCTCTGTCTAGCACATTCTAGACACTTGTTTTAATCTTTCTGCTTCATAATTTATATAGTGATATTACTATTACTTACACTGTTCTTGCCTAATAATTGTTTCCCTTCTGAAAAATATTCTCTAATTCACTTTTCAACTATATTTGTAACTCTAGAAATCCAAGTTTTGCATGTGGTGTTGACTAATATGAGGAGAGGAGTTTGTTACTATACGTGGGAATGAAAATCCTAGCTTCTGATCAGGTCTTCTCTGACAATACCCCACTGGGGAAGTAGATGACTCAGTACAGCCAAGCAAAGGTGAACATCTAAACTCCCCAGCTGGTCTTTGCTGAGAATGCTGCAATGGAGCCATATTTGTGTATATAAGTTGTAGTCTAAGATTTTTCTGTCTTGATAGGTTATCCCTTTCCTGGTCTTTGGGTTAGAAAGAGAGTTTTATTGGGATTTTTTTTGGTTGTGTCCATTTGTGTTTCTGGTTTGCCAGCTTCTTCAGGTCTAAGTATGGGATATTTGTAGAAAAATGAAAATCCAGGAAACTTACCATTGTGTTGTTCGATAGGTTCCACAGTTCTTAGCCTGGTCTTCCTTCTTCTTTACAACTTTCAGAGCTTTATTATTACTGTTTTATATACAATATGCAGGGATTTAAGTTGTACTTGGTGTGAAGAACAGAGAAACTGAAGTCTAAAGTCTATCTTTTTGTCAGAGGAATTTGATCTCTTCAAAATAGAATTTTTAAAGTGCTTAGTGTTTTTAAGCTTGCTGGGAATTATTTCAGTGCACTTGGTGTTTATACCTAATATTACCTTTTTATGAACTGTGGACTCCTTTGTGTGTGTTGTGTATGTGTTTAAGTACATGTGTTATGGAGAAATAGAATCCAAATTTCTGATTAAATGACTTGCCATCATCCAACAACATTTTGACTCATCTAGAGAATGTTTTGTCCTAAGTATAAACTACTGTTATCTCAACTTCCAACATTATATTGAGGTGATTTCTGGAGAAATATCTTTTTGGTCAGTATTTCTTTTAAACTGGGCTTTGGGATCATCATAAGTAAATTTTTGTTATTTTAAATTCATTTTTATGCTTTTTCTAGTCCTTTCCTTTTGACACAGTCAGCATGCCAATTACAATCTAGAAACTCCATGAAAAGGACTGGTTTAATATACCATTTAGCTGGATGCCTCAGTTGGTACAAGGTTATTCTCCTTTCTTTTCTAAGGAATCAATATATAGTTTATGATGCTTTTAATAGGGAACAAGTAAACTGAATGAGATTTTATATTAATATAAGGTTATGGTATTTTCAATATTTTATACCAGGAAATTTCATTGGTTATGTCTTTGAGTTATAACCCAAATAAAAATGTTTCCTGGATTATGTTAGAAGTTACGTGGTTAAAAAAATAGATATATGAACAATATTTAAGTAAAAGTAGTACTCTAGAACTGACATGCTTGGGCAATGACCAAAGAGTGTCTCATTCAGTAACTAATTCATTCAAAAAGACATTTACTGAGTACCAGGTATACACTCACCATTAAATTAAACATGGATAAACTGCTAGAAATTATAAGGAAATCTTCTCACTGTTCAGATATGCAGAGGGATCAATCACACCTTAAACAAATTTGGGAACAGCCTCTATCTAACCACTGGTAGTAGGTTTTATATACCTATTGTAAGGATATATTAAAAGGCAAATGTATGCTTATTTTCATGAAGTTTAATTTTAATTACATTCTAAAAATGAAATTAAAGCATTTTTCTTTTCTACCTGCCATTCTTCTAATTTAATTGAACTGTTATATTTTTACTTATTTGTATATTTTTATAATGAAATTTAAAATGCTGTTATTAACTTTATAGGAAAATTATTTTACAATCATTAAATATATTTAATGACTTTTAGGATATAGTGAAATATGGTTTCTGATTTAATAGCACATATTTATTGACCATTTTTATGTATCAGTTTTTCTCCTAAATGTCCTAAATATTTATCACACTTAATTATTATAACAATACTATAAAAAGACCATGGTTGTCTCAGTTTTACAGAAAATACCTCATTTCTATAGGTTAAGTAACTTGAGCAATGTCCAACAGCTACTAAATATATAAAAAAGCCAACCTATGTTTGTCTTATCCTAATGTTTAAATCTTTAAAAGCCATAATATACAGTCTAAATACCAATCCAAAGGAATTACCATGGGGCTTTGTTAAGGCAATTTTAAAGTATTAACTTTTAAGTGGGATAATGAAGTTCTAGGGTATTAGACATAGTTATAGTTTGTCCTTCAGTACAGGTTAGATTCTTATTTACCCCAGGTCATGTAAAATATCTAGAAATAAAAACAAACCTAGAGCTATAAAATAAAAAGTGACCTTTAAAATCCAATATTACAGACAAATAAGTTTTGCCTCTGGAGGCTGTTGAAGGACAAAACAGGAATAGGAAAATGTACTCTCATTTCCTAGTACACATACCACTTTTCTAGCCAGGGCAGCCACTGGAATTAAGGGCTTAGAGCTGCTGAAATTAGAGTGCATTTTCAGCATTTCCAAACCTCTATACATGTACACCTATAAACAAACGAAAACCAGCAGCTTCTAATTGTGGTCTTATGATGAAGAGGGTCAGTATGAGATTCCCTAATATGTTCTTTTGTCTGTTCTTTCTGTAATCCTTTTACCTTCTGAAGCCAACCAACCAAACAAACAACAAAGATTTAGGTTTCAAGAATAAAAACCTTGGCATTACAAGAAGTCTAATTGGACTAAGTACTGTGATCATCATAATTGGAACACACAGAGAAGCTGCCGTCTATATGTTGAATCCTAGTGTAATTAATGCAGTTAAGGTGTGTCCCATATAACAGTTGAGATTGCTAACAGAGGAACCATTGCACATTTGCTATAGTTACCTCAACATATTGAGTAAAGATATTCAAATTGTCTAGCTCAGAAACTAGATATTAGTAGGCAATTGAAAATGATCATACATGCAAATTTAAGGCTCTTGTCTTTAAATTTTAGTTCCAGAAAGTCTGGGGTGACTCCCAGGGATGAACATATTTAACAAACACAACAACTGGTTCTTAAGCAGGTATTAAAGAACCACACCTCTAGGGCAGGGAATAGACAGATAACTTTCCTTTGCTTAAGTATAGCCAGATATATTTTTATAACCACATCATTAGATTTTTACAAATTAGGAGTTTTGGGCCATTAGATAAATTTTAATTATGAAATCATAAAACCCCATCTAGAGACCATCAATACTGAGATGATTAAGTTAAATAATCATAGACTTATTTGATAATTCCAACTAATTATAGATTTGTTTACAGAGTGTGGACATTAGGAAATGTCCACATAAAACCCAGTAAAATGGAAAGCCTTATTATAAAATACTCATTGTGTTCAGCATAACTTCTACTCTGTCACTTGAGGTAAATGACAGTGCTAAATCAATATGTTAAAATATTTTATTGAATGCTGCCACCAGATGGAGAGGAATCATGAAGGTATAGGACCTGGGTCCAGATGGTATTTGTGAAATATTTGAAGATTCTATAATTGCTCCTTGAAATATAGTGAAATTCTGCTCTAAACTGTTCAGCCCTACCCAACTTTCATTGTAAGAAGACTTATTTGCACTGTTTCTTTCTGAAGTACTGTGTCTACTTATTTAACAACCAAAACTATAATCAGTTTTCTCTAGCTGTCATAACACTTGTGACTGACTTTATTGTTGACTTCCATCAACATTGACAAATGTCATAAATATAATATTTGGCAAAACAGACAAGTTATAGAAGAATACATAGAGTATGAAAAGATAAATGTAAATGTAAAAGAGTCAAAACTGGATCTTATGTTGACTTGTGATTAATATGGATAGTTGATTCTCATTATAATAAAGTTCCCTGCAAAAGATGGGTTAAGAAATACTAAACCATCGCTCCTAGGGGAAATACAAAGTTGGGTTCCTGTGAGTCTCTTGTCATAACATTTTGGCAGTCAAGCAATACCATAATCTTCTTATGTTTTATGTGTGTTTCTTTTTAAAGATACCTTATTTAATATACGTTATTATATTTAATATACATTATTTTAATGTGCATAAATATATAATATACATATTAATATACCTTGTTGATTCATTAACATTGAACTCACTGCTAACAATACTATAACTCATGTAGAAAGTAACTTATCTAACGCACATATTTTCTCCATAAGATATTTCACCATCTTCTATGCTTAGAAACACTGAATGGCACTTCAGTACTATTCTTAGGGGTCATTTTAAAAAATGAAATTACTACTAAAAAATACAAACATGAGAAAAATTGACACTAAATAGGTAGTAAAAGGGGCACATTTACAGTATGAGAACTGAAATCCAAAATGGAATATCATCTTGTTCTACCTCACCTGGGAATGTATTTTTCACCAGCCTCCATTTGGCTCTAATCAGCCACCAAAGTGCTCTGATACTTGATTTGGGGATCACAAATAATATAAATTTTATGTTTTTGCAAATTTGGAAGCTATGAATAGTGAGGGTTAACTATATATGTAAAACATCAAGAATGCAAGGAAATGATTATTACAAAGTTAGGGGTCTTTTCTCTAAGGAGACTGTGAGATTTGAAAAGGCATCCAAGGGGTTATGAGGTTCTGGCATTATGCTGTTTATTAAACTATTACAAATTACACAGTTTCCTCATTATTACTGTGTAAACTGTACATTTTTTTTAGTTTTGTGTATATATAAAAGTTTCAAAATAGAAAAGAATAAATCAAGCACATTAAAACATCATGAATAGACAAAGGTATCATACTTTTCCAGTGTGATTTCTTCTGTAATCTTTAAGTTAGTGAATTGTTGAAGATTCAACTATTCCTATTTCCATTTTTATATTTGATATGCCTTATATAAATATATTTTAACTGTATCATCTACAATATATATTTTTAAAGATTTTATTGATAGAAAGAGAGAGAGCAAGAACGGGAGAGGGGAGGGGCAGAGGGGAAGAGGGAGAAGCAAATTCCCAACTGAACAGGGAGCCAGATGCAGGTCTTGATCCCTGGACTCTCAAATCATGACCTGAGCAGAAGGCAGACTGTGCCACACAGGCATCCCTCATCTACAGTACATTTTAGTTAAAGTTGAGATGTGAGACTTGAAGTTTTATTTGGAAGCTATTAACTACTTACACCAACACATTTTATGGAATAACTTTTCCAGTTGGGTTATAATGCTTTTTAAATTAGGCTTAAAATCCTCATGTAAGTTTTAGTTCTGTTTTTGTGTTCTGTCTAGCACATTGTAGACACTTGTTTTAATCTTTCTGCTTCACAATTTTTTAAAAAAAGTTTATTTATTTATTTGACACAAAGAGAAAGATCACAAGTAGGCAGAGACACAGGCAGAGAGAGAGAGGAAGGGAAGCAGGCTCCCTGCTGAGCAGAGAGTCCCACACCCGGGCTGGATCCCAAGACCCCAGGATCATGACCTGAGCTGAAGGCAGAGGCTTTAACACACTGAGCCACCCAGGTGCCCCCTCTGCTTCACAATTTATATAGTGATCTTACTATTCTTGTCCAATAATTTTTTTCCATTCTGAAAAATATGTTCTAATTCACTTTTTTCTATATTTGTGTACCTTATCACATATGAAATACTGTAATTTATAATACAATCCTTTATATTATATAAAACTAAGGAAAAAATCCTCTCAACTAAACCAGGACATCCCTTTAATTGTAAAACACACTCCAGTTTTAGAATTGTTATCATGTAAAAAATTGTGTACTGTAAAATCAATGAAATTCAGTATTTTCTATGTGAACTTCAGAATAAATTTGTGTTCCAAAATATACTCCATTCAATATTGGTAGATGTGTGTTAAACCAATAGTTTCATTTTAGAAAAAAATTAATAGTTTTTAGGTCTTCTATCTTGGAATATAGTGTGAAACTCCGAAACTCCACATTCTCATCTTCTCTACTTAAATTTTCTTAAAAATGGATCTAAATGTAGCACATTTTATTAAGATTATTCTAATGCATTTATTTGACTCTTGTCTTCTACAGTTTAGTGTGTTTTCATTATATTCTTTTTTTCCCCTGGTGTATAAGGATGCTATTGATTTTCTAATTTTATCATCTCATATGCCAATTCCTTGTTTTGTAACTCTGTTGTATTTCCCTTTATTCTTTTGTATATGATACTATTATCTGAAAATGATGATAAATCTCACCTCTTCCCTACATTTTTGGTCTTTTTTATGTTGTAGTTTAGTACATGTATTACCAGATAAATTCATTTAGTTTTTTTAAGCATTTGTTATTTGCTTATATCTGACTAACACATGTATCATTATATTATCCAGAGATAATTATATACTTTTTATAAAATATAATACTGCATATACTATTTCATGATATAATTTTTTACCTAATATATTGTAAAATTTTACCCATGTAATTGAATAAACTTCTGTGATATCATTCAAAATCACAGTTTAACCAGTCTTCTATTTTTGGGCATTTGATGTGTTTGACTTTTTTTTATTTGACTGTTGTTGACATTCAATGTTATGTTTGTTTTAGGTGTCCAACATAGTGACTTAGTAATTTTGTATATTATGCTGTATTTACCAGAAGTATAGCTCCTATTTGTCCCAATATGTCACTATAACAATATCATTCACTAATTTGAAAGCTATATGTATCCCCATTATTTATTGCAGCATTTTTATAAAAGCCAAGATATGGAAGCAACATAAATGCTTATCGGTAGACAAATATATATTTATTTATATAAATATATATAAAAATATATATACACATACATACATATATACACACACATACACACACACACACACATACCCTATATATTCCTTATCTATTTTTACATGAATATACATATATATGTTGGAGTATTATGCACCCATAAATGCATTTGGTGTTATCCTTCTCAAATCATTAGTTATTCTCCATTGTTTATAAAATTAAGTGCTAGAACTTTCCAGAACTTGGTAACTCTTAGAATTATCAACTAGTAGGGCGCCTGGGTGGCTCAGTCAGTTAAAGCTTCTGCCTTTGGCTCAGGTCATGATCTCAGGGTTCTGGGATGGAACCTCTTTCTCTGCCTACCCCTCTTTCTCTGCCTACCTCTCTACCTACTCGTGATCTCTGTCTATCAGATAAATAAATAAAATCTTTAAATAAAAAAAGAATTATCAACTAGGAGAGATGGTGTATTTCTCATTGATATGTTTGCATTCTCATGTCCAGTTCTGAAATGATAAAAGATGCACTTTAGAAGATATAGCCTCTCATTTTCAAAAATTTTTCTCCTACATTTTTAGAGGCTTGTAAGAATCCCTAAGAAAAATTTGAACTTTTTTTTTCAGCTAAGTGAGTGGGCCTAAAGGCTGAGTGAACCCCACCACTTCGTATTCAAATTTCTATATATCCACACATACCCTCAAGTGTCAAATTGAAGTCATTAAGATTTTAACTCAGGGAGTTTATTTTTTCAAAATTTGAAATTGAGGAATAATTCTGGGCCCAGGATCGAGAAAAATAAAAATAATGAAAGGACCTGCAGTAATATTCACCATTATGTTTTCCAGTATCTGTGATAAGAGACCACACTTTTAGAAGCTGAAACACAGAAAAAAAATACTCTTCATACCATACTAAAATGCTCTTTTTGAAATCAAAGAATCATAACTTGGGGTTGTTTATGTGATTCTTTCTTGCTTGCACCTCTTTATCTTTTATTCTAAAAAAATCAAATTTAATTTTTAAATAAGTTTTATCTTTCAAAAGTTTGATATGAATTATCATACAAAACTTCCTTTATATTTGGCAATTTTATTTTTAGTGTCATGTTTCAAGTTTTTATTTAAATCAAGTTATACATGTTTATTTAAACCCAATTTTCCTGAAAGTACAGGACCCCGAGTCCTACCTTTTCTTGATGTTCCACAGGGAAGAATAACCTTATAAATCAAGTTTGGGGCACCTCAGTGGCTCAGATGGTTGAGCGTCTGCCTTGGGTTCAGGTCATGATCCCAGGGCACTGGGATTGAATCTCATATTGGGCTTCCTGCTCCTTGGGGAGCCTGCTTCTCCCTCTGCCCCTCTGTCTCTCATGAATAAACAAATGAACTCTTTTTAAATCAATCAATCAAACAAGTTTGGACAAGGAACTACTTGACAATGTTAGGAGATTTGATTGCAAACTTAACGCAGTCCCTCATGAACTCCTGAGCTACCATGAATTCCTAATGGTTGCACAACAGACAACTCCAGACCCTGGAACCAACAGTAATTAATGGCTCTGCAGTCCATTTTCTCCAACTTCACATCAATGCTCAATCTTATCTGTCTTCACAACTCTAGTGGCAAGAGTACAATTATTCCAATATACAAATATGTTATCAAGTTAACATATTAACAATATACAAATATATTAGTAAGACAACAAAGCAAAACACTACTTTTTAAAATTTATTGGCCCTAAATTTACCTAGTCCTTCTCAGGCAAAGTAAAAGCTTTTTTTTTTTTTTTTAAATTTTTCCGGGATCGTGGAAAAAAATGTTTCCAGAGAATACAAATAGCAGAACCAAGAAAAAGAGACAGTCAAGAGAAAATGGCCTGGAAATTTTCTAAAACTATGCATATTTCTACTAATTTCATCAGAATTCATGGAGTAAGGAATCAAATGCCCATTTGATTTCAAAAAATCATTTTTATATTTCTTTTGAAAAATATACATATTAATGTCTTTAGAAATGGGATTATGATGTTTCCCTCAAAGTTACTGAAATTAGATAATCTATGCATTAATTAAATGAGGACACATTGTACTGCAGGTTGAGAATTCAATCTAATTTAATACACTTACTGTTTATACTCATTTTTGTTACCAGAACAAATTCAAGTAAGTTTACATAAATGTGTGTTAGAGACCACCACCAACAACTACAACAAAAATCCCAAAATAGGGGATCATGAAATACTCTACTACTCAGTAATAAACAGTAAACCAACTCTACATAGAGAATTTTGGTTTCCTATTTGGAGTCTGTTCCTCTTTAGCAGTTGTGATTGTCCTCCAGTGGAAATTGTGTAGCTCTTTCAGTATTTTTCAGAACAAAAAATATAATATTATCAAAGCACCAGCTATGTTTACATAAAATGCAAGAAATGCAAACATATCTTGAATCAAATATGACCACTCTAACTTCTTTTATATATGGGCCAAGTTTCTCATAAAATGGTATTTCTGAAGCCAAAGTGTTCTAGAGAATAATATGAACTATAATCTAGGGTCACGTTTTTATTAACAACTAAGATTGATAATAAAGTCCTTATAATATATGGGGGAAAGAGAGAGAAAATGAGAGCTGAAAGATAAGATTTTCTTGTTTTGTAATTTTGGCAGAATGCCTGCCACTTGCTGCTAGTTGTTTGGAGTTTATAACCTGTGAAATTAAAAGTAAATTGGGTTTGGGAGTTAGGGAGCTGTATTATTTAAAAATTTAAAAAATGCACATGCATTATTTTAATTGAAAATTATTCTACCTTTTAGAAGCAGTTGTATTAGTAGAAACTAGAGTTTGTCATTGTGTCTTAACCATATTGACACCAGCCACAACTATATCAAGAAAATCTCTTAGTACTTTGGATCTTCATTCCTCATGATAGTATCTACTAGCCCAAAGATAGAGCTTTAGCTCAAATGTTCTCTTGAGGACACTTCAAAATCTAAATCTTATGTGTTAATTGCAGCATTATTTACTCATAAAAATGATATAACCCAAATGTTTTCAAATAGGAATTGATTCAGTAACTCATGTTTTCAGTTAGCAAAATGAATGAACTTACGGTATAGATTTTGACATCAAAAAGAAAACACATTGTATCATTAATATTAGTTGCCATTTAGGAATGAGGTCAGACTTTTTGGAATGAGAAGAACTTTTCTTTTATAAATCTCATACTATATATGTATTTTAATAAAATACATGTTATAAAATGTATGATTGTGTAATTAAAACATATGATAAAATGATACAATATAAATGCAAAGTCTCAATCTGAGGAACCTTATGTCATCTCTATTATATGTCTATGGACTTCACTCCTGAGAACTTTATCATGAACCAAATGATGCATCCATTAGCCATTCCCATCATTTTACCCTCAGAGAAAAACAAACTACCAAAGTTAAAATAAGAATATATTTCCATTCATACTTTACTTTTTCCTAGCTTTTGCATCTCTTAACATTTAACTAACCTTCACAATTGCAGAATAAAATGCTTTTATTTGATAATTTTTCTGCTACATTTGGAATTCACTGAGAAATATTTGTAAAATATGGTTGAGAAACAGAATAAAGGGAAAAGAATCTGGGTAGCAGATTCATCATCCTACTATGATGGACATCATTAATGGAAAGTCTATAAATCAGACTTACCTATTTGGAGCAACTTCCAACATAATGCCCTGGAAGAGGGGGAAACAAACAAACAAACAAACCCATAACAAAAAACCCCACAGTGAAATCCTCATCTACCAGAAAATAAGAGTGACCAAATCCAAGAACTCTTACCTCTACACATAGGTTTTGCTTATCAAAAATGCAGCTGACTGTGCATTCTGATTTTTTTTTTTTTTGGTAGCCTATACTGAGAAATCCTAAAACCCTTATGATTAGCTTGCCTGCAGAGATCACTGTTATACAGACTTCCTCTCTTAAGACTGTCCACCTAAATGTACCTGTTCTCTTAGTTTGATCAGGCTTCCATGGTCCTCAGTATTTATTATTAAACACACTAATAGCAGCTGTACCTGCAGTTGTATGTATAAGCTTTGTTGTTCTAAATGACTCTTCCCCCTAGTTCCTGATGGGCTTTCCTAAAGGTTTGCAGAACTAAGGAAACTTCTTAATTAAGAAGGAGCCACTTACTGAGCAGAACAGAGGCAGAGAATGCTGAGTAGAGAAATGAGTTTGGTCTGTTTGTCTCTGGCCTATTTCACTTTGCCAAGCTACTAGAAAGAAGGAAAATTTGCTTCAGTACCCTTTATAACATTCTCCCATTACGCTTTCTTCTCTCAAAATGCATCTTGAAAAAAAAAAATTCATCCTGATTAGCATTACTTTACTTATAAACCCAGTACAGCTCTACTCTTCTTTAAAAGTGAAAGTCCAACGACCTTTATTTTTCTTTATTAAGCTAATATTTATTAAGGACAAAACAAAAACAAAAAAAACCAAAAAAACAGTGTGCCACAAATTGCTTTAGAGTATGGGGAAGAAGAGAGGAGCTGAACCTCTGCTTGAAAATAACTCAGTTTCCAAGAACAAGTCACGATATTAGCAGTATTTTTTGTTGTATTTCCATTAATTTGTTTGAATACCTGGTTTTACTCTCCATCAAATTATGTGACAAATAACTCTTGAGTCATCAAGAATTGTCTTCTGTAATTTAGATTATGGGTGAAGAGTTTTAAAACTATTATTTCTAGATGTAAAAGAGGAAACTTGGTATAGATTTTTACATGATTTCTGAAGATTTAAAAACCCTTATAAAAGCTCTTTAAAATAATGCTTGATTAAATGCTTTCCTAAAATGATACTGAATTAGTAGAGATTGATAAAGTAAACTAGTTTTGAATAAGAGCATGTGCCATTGAATGGTAATTTTAAACCACTGGCACTAAAAAGAGTTATTTAAAAATACTAGTGTAGCCATGATTTGACACCTGATTAATTTACCTTTGAATTTTAAGGTCCGGTTTTAACAGGAATGACTTATGATTATGACTTAACATGAGAGATTATTAATCTTCCACTATAATGGATTTTGCCTTATAGTTTTAGAAACAACTTTGGATTATTTATTTTCTCTGAAGAAATGGATGTAGTTTGAAATTAATGAGTTGTCCAATATCTGACCTATTTGTGGGCACCAGGGGAGATGTATATTTTTGTCCCTTAAAGAAGATCTAATATTAAAGGACCATTTTTTAAATTTGGCATTGGCTGGAGTTGGTTGGCAGATGCAAGAAAGTAATCTTAGGTAAAAAGAATTTCACATGTCCAACTACTTTAATAATAACAGAATGGAAATTTATAGTTTATAAAGTACTTTCTTATACATTATATTTTATATTCACTGTAATAGTGGAATAAGTATCATTACTACTGTGCAAATTAAAGAGTGAAAAAAAATTACTCTCAAAAATGTTAAATAACTTACCAAAGCATAGATGGATTGGTCTCAAATATATAATTCAAATTCGGCTATTCTGACTCCAGATTCCATCTCTCTTTCGGTGAATGGATATATATGAGTTTTATACAGTAAATCATATCTTTGTTGCTCTTGTTTACTTACTCCAATAATCTTTATCTCCAATAAAGGTACATTTTATGGAATTACAAAATGTAGCTTTATTCAAATAATTTTATATGTTAATCAGAATATAAGGTCACTTGGGAAAAATTAACAAGACATTTAAAAATGTAAAAATGGTTTAATGTTTTCAGAGAAGGATGAAAAATATAGACCACAGGAGCCAGAGTTTTTTTTCTTTACTTTTATGCCACTTCCTATTCTGTTTGACCATGTGTCAGGGTATCTTAACATAGAACCGAAGGGATACATAGACATCTCTTCTAAGACTCTAGGATTTATATTTATTATCACTTTTGACTGACTCATAGATCTCCAGCTTGTTTTTTCCTAAAATTACAATATCATGCAGAAATTCATAGAGAAGTTAATTTTCTCGATTAATTTTGTGTTGATATATGTTACATAAAATTCGTAAAATGAGGGAAATTAGTCCCTGAAAAGCTGTAAGCTAGTTGAAACTCTAAATCTACAGAGGCACATTTTTTCCCTTTATTTTTGTCATCATAATAGAAAGTATGAAGGAATGGTCAAGGTAAAAAAATTCCATACTGTATGGTGACTAACATAACATAATACAAAAATAAAAGGCAATAGTTTAGGCAAAAGAAAACTCAGTGTCATAATAACTTTGGGGTATAAAACTAGATTGGAAACTATTTACTTTTCTTTGTAAGAGGAAAAAATATCAGTAATTCTAGGTTGTACTAATGGAGATAATACATGAAAGGAACTTAATACAGGCACTATAAATAGTGATATTACCACTGTCATTATTGAAATATCTTTCAATATTGAATCCACCCCGTAGCCCTAAGGTAAAATGTTTGCCAGAAGCAATGCAAAATATTAATAGGATTTCATCATTTTGTTTCTGCTCCTCCTATTGCCTCTCCCTGTAATGCTTGTTTCAGTGCCCCCTGAACAATCTTTACTTCCTTTTCTCCTGTAAGCCTCAGTACAAAGTAACCTAGTGTAGCCTCTGACTCTGAAGCAGAACATTTGACCACCCTATCTATGTCCCCGTAACAATTAAATACCACCTCTAAAATTCCTGATTTTTTCATGTTATTAGTATTAATTTACATGTGTCTCTCCACTGTACAAAGCAAGACCTATCTTCCTTATTTTTGCACAGAGATATAAAAGCCAATAAAAATGCAAAAAAAATTATATACAAGTATACTACTTCAGCACTCATATCCATAAACATTTTAAGTGCTTACTGTCCCGGGAATCATATTAGGTGCTGGGGATGTAGTAATTCACAAGAGTACTCATCCTCAAAGCATTTTGCATTTTATTATGGGAAGCAGATAATAAGCATAAGCATGCCAACACAAAAGTACAGTGGAATTAAGGATATTTTTAAGTCATATGAAAAGAAAATAACACAGGATAATTCATGACTCTTTTAGGCTGGTTTTTCAAGGAGGGAAAAGATATCCTGAAGAAGTGATAATTGAACTGAGTCCTGGATAATGAGAAGAAGTCAACTAACTATTTGAAAGATCTGGTGTAACAGGGTCTGAGGTAAAGATAACAGCCGATAAAAAATGTAAGAAGTTGAAATTACTTAGATTTTTTGAAAGAACAAATTTTTAAAAAGCTATTAGAATTATCTTTTACTCAAAATTAATTTGTTTTAAATACTTTTCTAAATGAAGTCTTCATAAATGGACATATTCAACAGGAGAGTATCATAAATAAGGAAAGATTTTATAAGGATATTTTATATATTTCTTCTCATTCTCAAAAAAAATGTTAAATAGTAATTAGCATACAAAGATTTGGTGTCCTTGATCTAGATAATGGTCAGTGGATCCAAGGACAATAGTAAGAAACACTGATAGTGCATTTGGAATAGCTGCTCGTTTAAACATTGGAAACAAGTGATAAGAAACCCTCAACTTATTATAATCTTATCTAAAGGTACATAGTAAAGCTCTGAAGACAATAATGAAGAAAAAGCCATTCTTATTAATCAGAGATATGCTGTACAAATGAGGTAAAATTTTAGAGTAAGACACAGTTTTATAACTTTCAAATCACAGTCTTGATAATCCCATAGGTGTTTTGAATATTACGCCTATTTGAACTTGAAGGATGGAAGGTGGCATCTGTCTCTCTCTCTCTGTTAAATAAATAAATTAATAAAAGCTTAAAAAATTAATTCCATTAAGAGTGTACGTCAATGCCTTTGTGGATGCCAATATATACAAAAGCTTTGCAATTTTATATATCCTTTGTTTCAGAAATTCTATGACTAAATATTTATCTTAAGGAAATAATCAAGACCATTATAGTACTTTACTATGGTAATAATTGTACAGACATGGAATAAAACTAAAAAACACTGAATTACAAACTTTTTAAACAGATGAATTTTAAGCTATGTAAATTTTATCTCAAAAAAGCCTAAAAATAAAGATACAGGAGATATGACAGGATTTAAATTTGAACTTGTAGAGGTGAAAACTATGATTTCTGAGATTATTCTGAAAAATACACCAGATGTGATTAATGGCAGAAAACATTGCAGAAGAAAATAAAGGATGAATTTGAATACATAGTGATATGTACTATCCAAAATGTAATAGAGAGTGGGAAAAGATTTAATAAAAGTACAGAGCTACACTGAGCATTAAAACAACTCAAAGTAACAAAAAACACATATTATTAGAATCCCCAAATAAATGTGGGGTACATAAAAACCTATATGAAGAAATTATGGCCAATATTTTTTCTGAATGGGAAGGAAAATTATACCTAATGGAAATATAGATCTTGGAAATAAAGAGCACCATAAATGATTACACATGGTTAAGATTTTTCTTGTTATTCAAATCTCTTTAACAGTTGGTTGAACATTAAAAATGTGAAGCATGTATAGGTATATACAGAATAAGATTATGAAAATAATAGTACATGGGTTAGCAGAAGAGGAGTGGAAATACACTACTGTAAAATTCTTACACATTTCATGAAATGGTATAATATTACAATAAAATAGACTATAAGGTAAAGATATATACAATATACGCTAGAATAACAACAACTAAAATAAAGAGCTATATAGCAGATAAGCTAAAAAGGTTAACATTAAAATAGAAAATCAATTCAAAACAAGGCAGAAAAAAGAAAAAACCAAATTGGTAAAGGAAAACAAATAACAAGGTGGTAGATTTTCAATCCAACAATATCATAAATCAAAAGTAAAGCAAATAAGCCCTTTTTTTTAAATACCCTGACAAACTGCACATAACATGTGACTTAATTACAACTAATCAGTTGTGTCTGTTCAGGATGTTTAATCTTGAAGAAGTCATGCATATGTTTAGAACCAGAGATAAAAATCTGACAGCTGAGGGGCACCTGGGTGGCTCAGTGGGTTAAAGCCTCTGCCTTCAGCTCAGGTCCTGATCCCAGGGTTCTGGGATTGAGCCCTGCATCAGACTCTCTGCTCGGCGGGGAGCCTGCTTCCCTTCCTCTCTCTCTGTATGCCTCTCTGACTACTTGTGATCTCTATCTGTCAAATAAATAAATAAAATCTTAAAAAAAAATCTGACAGCTGAATTTAGCATTAAGAGTTATGTGGACGAATGTTCATTGTCAGTGGGTCCCCAGGTAATGGCGGAGTGTTGACTTGCCTTTGTATCATGCATGGTTGTTCCATGTAAATAGTGTCAAATTGTCCTACTTTATTGGTTTTCACTAGAACTTGGTTTTTAAAATCTATTTATTTGATTATGTGAGCTATTCAATATTATTCTAACAATAGGAATATGTTGATTTTTGAGATCAATAATTACTGATTTAAAATCAAATGACACATTTTCAAATGCCTATAAAAAGCAGCTCAGTTATATTTTAGTCTCAAAATGCAGAAACAAATCCTAATTAAGTTAAGCAGTAAAATTTGATAGAAGAGTTTGCATTATGATAGTAGGAACAAATAAGCACAAAATCAAACTAATAATTTAATTAATATATAAGAAAATTATTTCAGTTTGTAATAACTCAGAGATAAATATATGGATAATGGGATAGAAAATGATGGGGTTGTTTCAGATGGTAACTTCTTTAGCTTTGGTGGTCAAGGATTTAAGCAGTAAATGTTGGAGTGAAGATAGAACTATTGAACAGGGCTTTGAAGCATGAGAGACAGACATTTCCTCTTGGCTAAAGATTAATCTGCCTTCAGATAATTAGTACTGAATACAGAGTAATAAATAACTATTTTTTTCTGGTTATAGAATAAAATATTTCCCTTTGTTTCCTTGTCAGATTACCCCATAAAATAAAAGTCCTTAGTTCCACATTGTGTACCAGAGCAGTTATACTGTTACTCATACCAGTTGAGTATAAAAAATGCCCATATCTGGGACACCTGGGTGGCTCAGGATGTTGGGTATCTGACCCTTGATTTCAGCTTGGGTCATGTTCTCAGGGTTGTGGGATTGAACCCTGAGCTGGGCTCTGTGCTGGGCATGGGGCCTGCTTGGGATTCTCTCTCTCCCTCACCCTCTTCCCCTCCCCCACTAAAATAAATAAATAAATACCCATATCCATGAGCACTCCAGTATTAGGAAGTAACTTTTTTGCTATGGCTCTAATCCTTGTCAGTCTCAAGAGGGAAAATTTTTATGTTAGGATATTTAAAACTATTTGTATTTTTCACTTTGGAAGTTCCATTTTCTTATCATAAATCCAGTTTCTTTAAGAATTTTATTTAGGGGCACCTGGGTGGCTCAGTGTGTTAAGCCTCTGCCTTCGGCTCAGGTCATGATCCCAGGGTCCTGGGACTGGGCCCCACATCAGGCTGTCTGCTCAGTGGGGAGCCTGCCTCTCCCCCTTTCTCTCTGCCTCCCTGTCTACTTATGAGCTCTCTCTGTCAAAAAAATAAATAAAATCTTTAAAAAAAATTCATTTAACTGATTAATTTGTTTTTATATATAGAATGAGAAGAATTTATTTTCAAACTCTACATATATTCCCCATCCCCCAACATTCATTCAGGCTTCTCTCACACCCCCTCCCATACCCTAATTGTATATAAGAATGTCTTCAAACGCATAGTTGGTATCACTGCCTTAGTATACCTCCTTCATTGTTGGAGAGTGTCATATCTTCCAGATATTTCCAGGACACTAATACGTGACTAATTTCTAATTTAAAACTGCTAAGCAAATAAGTTAGTTGTGCATTCAGGATATCAACTATAATATTAGTTAATTCTACTGGTGATGATAAAAGTACAGGAGCTATTTTTAAATAAGGTGAAGTGAACTTAGACAAGTGCATCATGAAATTATTTTCATTTTGTAGAAATGATTAACTTTTCTAAAAGCATGGAAACATGAAGCCTTGATATTTTAATATTATACATTTTCCTTAATCTGTTTATGAAGCATAGTTCCTTCTGGAAAATAAGAAGGTAAAAATTACATCATATCCTTTTGTTTTTCCTGACAATGTAGATGATCAGAAGATGATATTAACCTAAGATTTGGAGTCCAGGAGAGTTGCCGTTCCACTTAAACCTCAAGTCTTCTTCTAAATCAGGCAGCCTTTCCCAGAAAACATAAATTGGAGGTTCAGGCTCTGGTGCAGCTCTAAACAATACTCTTCAAATATCAGTTTATTATTCCTTATATATATAGCTTTTCTGGGAATCCCTCATGAGAAGTGATGACTGACAAAATAGAAATCTGATATTCTTAAGTCCCTATTTATCAAAATCCTATCAACTTAATTTCCAAAAATATTCAGTCAGGGAATTGTAGGATGATACAGGTTTATAAGTACCCCTTTGTCTTAATTCAGACAGGATAATCAATAAGGCAGGTTGAGACTTCTGGAGATATATAAAAGTACCTGTCAGAATCAGACCTGCAGAACAGTTCCAAATGTTGGACGGGACCATGAAAATGGTGTATAGACAGTAGTGTAATTTGTAGCTTCCATACATCTTTGTGTCACTCAGTCTGTTTTATTTGACATCCATCTTCACAGTGGTTGAAGAAGACCTGGAATGAAAAAAGTAAGATATGCCAAGAGAGTCAGGAGCTTCTTAATCTGTTTTATAACTGTGTAAAGATTGGATATAAAGATTAATTTGTCAGTGCTTTCTGCTTCAGTAACTGAAGATCTCATGTATCTTATCTTGGAAATTTCTTTCTTCTTTGTATTTTTTATTAGATTTGTACTAATCCTTCCTAATTGTCTAAGGTTTGAGTCTGCCTTACTACACTATAATTGTAGCTTACATTTACCCATATTGGTTCTTGGCTTCTCATGCCTGAATGCCTGATTACAAATTCTAACTATAGAGTTCCCTCCTATAATGCTATGCCAAGAGATTCCTGTATTTAGGAGACATTGATAGAGTGAGCTGTGGCCACTGGACAGAATTAGTTGATGCTATGTTGGCCTATTAAAATTCCATTCTATTGGTTACAACATTCACCCAGCATTTTACTATGGAGATCTGTTCAATATTGTTTTATCACATCTACTTTCCAACATGCACTTGGAGAATTGCCTGCATTTATTATATTGTTAAGCTTATATATAAACTTTACTCTGTGTTTCGGTCACAAAATAGAATACATAGACAACATTTTTAGGAATTGAAGGCTAAATGAAGCCTGAATGTTTTCCCCTGGGTATGGTTAGTCACATTGTTTTTCAATATCTTTGTTCCTTATTTATCCTATAAAGTGAATTATTTTCTTTACTGGGCTATCATTCAATAGCATTCAGTAATATATTTGAGATACTTTTAGCATTATGCTTGTGAAGTGTGTTATAGTATCTGAAACTTGATATACTTTATAAAATCAAGCCAGCCATATTTTTTTTGGGGGGGGGGTAATAATCTACTTTTATTTACCATGTACCTATTATATTATATTCTGGTTTGAAAGTCTATGGAGCTTATTATTCTTTTTTTTTTTTTTTTTTTTTTTTTTTT
>NC_081565.1:28570953-28640137 GCF_022355385.1 Mustela nigripes
TAGAGAAATGCAACTGATTTCTGTGCATTGATTTTATATCCTGACACTTTACTGAATTCCTGTATAAGTTCTAGCAGTTTTGGAGTGGAGCTTATTATTCTTAAGACATTGTCATGATTGATATAAAATCTAATGTCTTTTTTCTTAGAAAATTGTATTTACTATTCTGTGCATGCATCCTTTACAAAAGTAATTCTGGCATATTTCTTTAAGACACAAGGAAAAGTAAGGTATTATACCCTGGCAATACTTCAGTGCCTATCTGTTAAATTGTATAAAATAATAAATGACTGTAAACAATCAATTAGGGATCGGGTTTTAAATAAAGAGTTACGAGTGGCCATAAATAATTGTTTGACAGATTTTTAAGAATATACTAAGAATTCTCCAAAGTAGCATCCAGAAGCTTCCAGGGTCTTATATAAAAATCCACTGCCTAGGACTAACATCAGACAATTTTGGCCTAGAATTTGGAAGACTAACCATTCCAGTTTGCCTAGGTCTTAGTTCCTAAGATGCGTACTTCCAGTTTTAAAACAGAACATCCTGGGAAACCCAGGATGTGCTGGTTATCCTGCCTGGATGCTAAGAATAAATTCAGTGAACAGCATGTATTTTAAGAAAGCCAACACTATGTGAAGAAGATAAAACAAGTTAAACCAATTGTAGATGTATAAAACATCCAGAAGACAGTTTCGGAGTAACCCTATTTAAAGCACAAGTAATTCAATAAGGGATCATCTTCATTAAATAAAAGAGGAGGCTATAGGAAATAATTGTTGATTTTTTAAAAATTAAAAGATGGGCTGAAAAACAAAGGCTAAGTAGTGTTGGTAAAGACTAACATAAAGGACTTGACTAGAATGTAACACATGAATATAAAAAGTTGGAAGGTCTGAGCGGAAAAGGCATTATAAAATTTTCTCAGTTTTCAAAGGTAAAAAGTAGAGAGTATAGAGAAGACAATAAAAGTAAAATGTATATCCTCTTCTTAAATAAATAGTACACATAAGAAAACCCCATAAGACAGATTTTCTGTGAAAAGCATACCTCTAAAGCTTTTTTAAAAGAAAATAAAATACACTATTGGGAAATACTGGACATATGGGATTAGGAGAAAAAAAGATATGCAGAAATCAAATATAAGAAAAGATAGATTTATAATATAAATATTTTGAGATTTTTTATGCCAAAATGGGAAAAAAGGGCAAATGAAGACACTTTGGTCCAAAGCCTATGGAATACAGCAAAGGCAGTCCTAAGGGGGAAATACATAGCCATCCAAGTGCCCATCAAAAAATTGAAAAATCCAGAATGTACCAGCATTTTTACACCTTAAAAAATTGGAGAATCAACAACAAATTAAGCCAACCCCACACACAAGAAGAGAAGTAATCAAGATTAGAGCAGATATCAATGAGATAGAAACTAGAGATACAGTCAAACACACCAACAAAACTAGATGCTGGTGTTTTGAAAGAATCAATAAGACTGATAAACCATTGGCCTAACTCATCCAAAAGAAAAGAGAGAGGACCCAAATTAATAAAATTATGAATGAAAAGGGAAAGATCATGACTAACACCAAGGAAATAGAAACAATCATCAGAAACTATTATCAACAGTTATATGCCAATAAGTTAAGCAACCTAGATGAAATGGATACATTCCTGGAAATGTATAAACTTCCAAAACTGAATCAGGAAGAAATTGACAACATGAATAGACAAATACCTTAGTAATGAGATTGAAGCAATGATCAAATACCTCCCCAAAAAGAGCTTAGGACCTGACGGATTCCCTGGAGAATTCTACCAAACATTCAAAAGAAATAATACCTCTTCCCCTGAAGTGGTTTCAAAAAATAGAAAGAGAAGGAAAACTTCCAGACGCTTTTTATGAAGCCAGCATTACCCTGATCCCCAAATCAATCAAAAAGGAGAATTTCAGACCAATATCCCTGATGAATATGGATGCCAAGATTCACAACAAGATCCTAGCTAATATGATCCAACAGTACATTAAAAAGATTATCCACCATGACCAGGTGGGATTTATTCATGGGATGCAAGGGTGGTTCAATCAATCAATGTGATAGAACAGATCACTAAGAGAAGAGAGAAGAAACACATGGTCCTCTCAACTGATGTAGAAAAAGCATTTGACAAGACAAAGCATCTGTTCCTGATTAAAATGCTTCAAAGTACAGGGATAGAGGAGACATTCATCAACTTCATAAAATCTATCTATGAAAAACCCACAGTGAAATATTATTCTAAGTGGGGAAAAGTTGACAGCCTTCCCTTTGAGATCAGGAACACGACAAGGATATCCACTTTCACCGCTCCTGTTCAGCACAGTACTAGAAGTACTAGCAGCAGCAGTCAGACAACAAAAAGAAATAAAAAGGTATTCAAATTGGCAAAGACGAAGTCAAACTCCCTCTCTTCACAGATGACATGATACTTTATATGGAAAACTCAAAAGACTCCAACCCCAAACTACTAGAACTCATACAGCAATTCAGTAATGTGGAAGGACACAAAATCAAATCAATGTACAGGAATCAGTTGTTTTCTTATACACTAACAATGAAAATATAGAAAGGGAAATTAGAGAATCAATTCCATTTACTATAGCACCAAGAACCATAAGATACCTGGAAATAAACCTAACCAAGAGTAAAGGATCTGTACTTGAGGAACTACAGAACACTCATGAAAGAAATTGAAGAAGACACAAAAAGATGGAAGACCATGGATCAGAAGAATAAACATTGTTAAAAGATCTATACTGCCCAAAGCTATCTACACTTTCAGTGCTGTCCCGATCAAAATTCCACCAGCATTTTCCAAAGAGCTAGAATAAACAATCCTAAAATTTGTATGGAACCAGAAGAGACCCTGAATTGCTAAGGAAATGTTGAAAAAGAAAAACAAAACCGGTGGCATCATGTTGCCTGATTTCAAGCTTTACTACAAAGCTGTGATCACCAAGACAGCATGATACTGGCACAAAAATAGACACATACATCAGTGGAACAGAGTAGAGAGCCCAGATATGGACCCTCAGCTCTATGGTCAAATAATATTTGACAAAGCAGGAAAATATATACAGTGGAAAAAAAGACAGTCTCTTCAATAAATGGTGCTGTGAAAATTGGGCAGCTATGTGTAGAAGAATGAAACTCGACCATTCTTTTACACCATACACAAAGATAAACTCAAAATGGATAAAAGACCTCAACATGAGGCAGGAATCTATCAAAATCCCAGAGAGGAACATATGCAATGACCTCTTTGACATTGGCCACAACACATCTTTCAAGACATGTCTCCAAAGACAAAGGAAACAAAAATGAAAATGAACTACTGGGACTTCATCAAGATCAAAAGCTTCTGCACAGCAAAGGAAACAGTCAACAAAACAAAGAGGCAACCCACGGAATAGAAGAAGATATTCACAAATGACACTATAGACACTATATTTGCAGGGTCTACAAATAATTTTATTGAAACTAAACAAATAACACAACATCCTTCTTAGATTGGGGGCCGCCCTTCCCAAGCCACTTCCCACACTCTTAAAAGCACAGAGCTTGCACAGTAAGGAATTTAAAAAAACAAAAGTCATTTTGATGTAGAAAGCAGACTCTGCCCCAACATCATGGACTAGACTATTTACAGACTTTCACATTTTAAGTATTCCTTTATGACTGATCTCTCCTTTCTGTCTCTACCCAGGGGCTTCAGTACCTTCCATTGACTGATCCTGGGGGATGGGTATACTGTAGGGAAAGGGGTGGTGGGCTCCTCACAGCTTTTGACACCAACCTTAGGGGTGCTGTCCCTCACCAAAGGGTGGCAGATGGTCTCCTCCCTATGGCAGGGGTGTGTGTAAGTGTCGGGCTGGTACAAAGGCAAGGAGGATTAGACAAAGTAGGTGGGCCGGGGCAACTCCCCATAGGCACAGGCATCATAGCCCTTCCTGTTCCCGTCTTATGCCCTCTCAGCTGGGGTGTGTGTGTGCGTGTGGGGAGGACAATAAGTAGTTGCAGTGGGGAGGGATCAGTCCAGCCCTGGGTGGAGGAAGAATCCTCCCACACCAGTCCCATCTCCTATTAACAGCCAGAAAACTGTTATTTAAGATCTATAAAGAACTTCTCAAATTCAACACACACAAAACAGATAATCACATCAAAAAGGGGCAGAAGACATGAAAAGACACTTCTCCAGAGAAGACATATAAATGGCTAACAGACATGAAAAATGTTCGTCATCATTAGCCATCAGGGAGATTCAAATCAAAACCACATTAAGATACCACCTTACACTAGTTAGAATGGCCAAAATCAACAAGACAGTAAACAACAAGTGTTAGAGAGGATATGGAGAAAGGGGAACCTTCTTACACAGTAGGTAGGAATGCAAGTTGGTGCAGCCACTTTGTAAAACAGTGTGGATATTCCTCAAAAAATTAAAAATAGACCTACCCTATGACCCAGTGATTGCACCACTGGGTATTTACCCCAAAGATACAGATGTAGTGAAAAGAAGGGGCATCTATGTACACCAATGTTCATAGCAGCAATGGCCACAGTTGCCAAACTGTGGAAAGAACCAAGATGCCCATCAGTGGATGAATGGATAAAGAAGATATGGTCCATATATACAATGGAATATTATACCTCCATCAGAAAGGATGAATTCCCAACTTTTGTATCAACAGAGACAGGACTGGAAGAGATTATGCTCAGTGAAATAAGTCAAGCAGAGAGGGTCAGTTATCATATGGTTTCACTTACTTGTGGTGCATAAGGAATAACATGGAAAACATCAGGAGATGGAGAGAATTGAGTTGAGTGAAATCAGAAGGAGAGATGAACCATGAGAGACTGTGGACTCTGAAAAACAAACAGGGTTTTGGAGGGAAGGGAGTGGGGGGTGGTTGGATGAGCCTGGTGGTGGGTATTAAAAAGGGCACATATGCTTGGAGTACTGGGTGTGGTGCAGAAACAATGAATTTTGGAACACTGAAGGGGAAAAAGGCACAATGGGAGAGTTTACAAAGAAATGCATGTAAATGATGATTAGTTAGAAAGTAGGTGAGGAACACTGCCTATCATACCTATCAATAAGAAGAGATGAGCAGGGGCACCTGGGTGGCTCAGTCTTAAAGTGTCTGCCTTCAGCTCAGGTCATGATCCTGGAGTCCTGGGATGGAGCCCCATGTCTAACTCCCAGCTCAGCAAGAAGCCTTCTCCTTCTCCCTCTCGCCCTGCATGTGTTCTCTCTCTCACTGTCTGTCTTTCTGTCAAACAAATAAATAAATAAATCTTTAAAAAAAAAAAAAAAAAAGATGAGCAACCCAGAAGAAAATGCAAAAGTACATAAAACGTAGTTCACAAAAGGAAGAATAAATGTCCATTAAAAACTAGATCAGTGAGTATTCCTTGGACCATTTAGAATACATTTCTCAGTCTTCCTGTACAAGAAATTTTGTCCAGAGCACTGAGTTCTGGCTGGTAGACTGTGGCAAAAAGTGATATATACTAATTCCATTCCTGGTTTATTAAACCTCCCTACTTGTACCCTGCATTCTCTTTCCCTAGTGATTGAATACAGAAGACATTTTGTATACAGAGGAGTATGAGGCCTTAATGTCTACAGAGATCATACCCTCCTTGTAAGACTGTTCTGCACTATGAGGTAAATTAGAAAGATAGTTTTACTGTATAAGACAGAAATCTTTGGTTTGTTATAGCATTTAATTTCTCCTGACTCCTGCCAAATACTAAAAATTGTTGAAATTCTCCAGTACAGTAAAATACCTTCTATGTGAAGGTTTGGTACATATTGTTTATGGATACAAGTGTATGAAGGAAAACATTAATAGGAAAAATACACACCAAAAACATTCATGGGAAAAATAATTATACTTTAGTATAGTTGCTATCTCTGCAGAGAAAGGGGGAAAAGATTGCAGAGTGATTTATCTGAAAAGATACATGCAACAAATATGGTAAAATGTTACATTTATTTATCTGTCCAGTAGATGTAAGGGTATAAAATGTATTTTTAATATTTCAGGTGCCTAAATACTTTACTAATAAAGAAAACATAATAAAATAAGAGTTGCAGTAAGTAAGCATAAATAAATTTCTGATAATTTGTTAGATTGAAGAAAAGTATGAATATATGGTTTGAATAATTTCATCCAATAGCAAACAGAATAAATTTTGTTGCCTAGATTTCATATATGTATATGTAGTTAGAATTTAGTCTTTTTATTTTTTAATAAGAACAAGAGATGTTTTGGTTATATTAAGGACATATATGGACAAATTAAAACTTTATTATATAAAATTGTAGATATTCTACCAGCTTGTCTCAATCCCTTGATTCCTCTACTTCTTTAACTTAATATATACAGGAAGTTAAAATGAGATTAGGGTTTGAACTGGTAGAAAATCAATTTGAAATTTAGAGCTCTTATAGTATTTGTGAAAGCTTTTTTGTTTAGGTCTGGTATATCCACCCTTCCTCTAGGATATTTCCTCTTTCTGTACACCAAATGAAATTCCTCTACTCTATTATATTTTTAGAAGTATTTTGGACGTAGAAATCATGGTTTGATTTCTGATATTAAAAGTTTATTAAGCTCTTGTTTATTTATTGGATACTCTGGTGTATTATAAATGGAAACACTTCATTATTTTGTTCATTAGCCAGAGTGTATAATAATATAAATAAATACATTACATTTTGGCATATATATAATTCTCTTTAGATATCAGTACTCACTGTTTTTGGACAAACTGATATAAATGTTTTCACATTTATATACCTAAAGATCTTGATAGTGGGTACTACATAACTATTTATTACTTGCCTTTAAATCTCTGCCTGGCTATTAGCTGAGAACTTTTATTATTTTTTTCATTTTATTTTATTTTGTTTTATTTCTTTTCAGTGTTCTAAAATTCATTGTTTATGCACCACACCCAGTGCTCCATCCAATATGTGCCCATTATAATACCCACCACCAGGTTCGCTGAGACCTTTAAAATGTACCAGGTACTTAGATGACTAGGTGGCTCAGGCGGCTAAGCATCCAACTCTTTTTTTTTTTTTAATTTTTTTTTCAAGATTCCATTTATTTATTTGACAGAAATCACAAGTAGGCAGAGAGGCAGGCAGAGAGAGGAGAGGAAGCAGGCTCCCCGCAGAGCAGAGAGCCTGATTCGGTGCTCGATCCCAGGATCCTGGGATCATGACCTGAGCTGAAGGCAGAGGCTTTAATCCACTGAGCCACCCAGGTGCCCCTAAGCATCCAACTCTTGATTTCAGCTCAGGTCATAATCTCACGGTTGTAAGATCAAGCCCTGCATAAGGCTTTGCAGTGGGTGTGGAGCCTGCTTGAGATTTTCTCTCTCTCTTCCTTTGTTCCTCTCCCATCTCTCCTTAGATGTGTTTGCACTCTTTATCTTTCTCTCTCTAAGTAAATACATACATACATAAAAATAAAATATACCAGGTATATAACCTTGTAATAGTGAAGTCAGTGTGCACTTGATTTTTAGTATTCGTAATCGATTTATTCACAATCCAATAAAAAAACACCGCTTAATTTTAAATACCTAAAATATGGATGAACTTTTTTTTTCATAAGTCCATATTATTTGTAGAATAGAAATACAATTTCCTTTAATATTCTCTTATCTGATTTTCAGTGCTTCATCTTATTCTCATTGCCTCCTGTATATTTATCCTGAATTATTATCCTGAAGAGATTCTCAACTATGGAATTTCCATGTGGAAATGTGCACTGCCTGGGTAATTACTGTTAAGCACATTTCTCTAGCTCTGGATTTCTCTATTTTAAAGAGGTACAATTGTGAACAAACTTTTATTCTTATTAAGGTCTTTAACTTTCTACACATTTGTTAGCCAGAGAAAGTTTTATCCCATTTAGCATCTAGTGAAAATATTACTAATTCGGGATAAGGGCTATTTACATAACCAGTTAAGAAATTGCCAGAAATCTTATTCCAGAGAAAGATTGAAACAAGTTCCAAAAGATTTTCAGAAACTCAAAGGCAGTACAGAATTGACATTTGGCAGGCAATGAGAACTTAAACAGTCTTAGGATCATTAATATGACAGCTGCCTTTCAAAATATACCCATGCCCATAACCAAATATCAGAGCTTTCTTTGATGCTGTTGGTAGAGTACAAAATTAAAAATTGTGTGTAATATATGGTTGGATTGTCACATGATTGATGAGAAACAGTATTTGTAGTTGGTTTTTGTTACATGAAGTTCAAAAGCATAAACTTTAAAAACACAAATAAGAGAATAGGTGTTATTTCTTCTTTGAAAGTTTGGTAGAATTCCCCAGGGAATCCGTCAGGTCCTGGGCTCTTGTTGTTTGGGAGGTTTTTGATCACTGCTTCAATCTCATTATTAGATATGGGTCTATTCAGGTTGTCGATTTCTTCCTGGTTCAATTTTGGGAGTTTATATTTTCCAGGAATGCATCCATTTCATCTAGGTTGCTAAGCTTATTCGCATACTAACTGTTGATAATAACTTCTGATGATTGTTTCTACTTCCTTGGTGTTAGTTGTGATCTCTCCCTTTTCATTCATAATTTTATGAATTTGGGCTTTCTCTCTTTTCTTTTGGATTAGTGTGGCCAATGGTTTATCGATCTTATTGATTCTTTCAAAAAACCAGCTTCTAGTTTCATTGATACGTTCTACTGTATCTCTAGTTTCTACCTCATTGATCTCAGCTCTAATCATGATGATTTCCCTTCTTATGTGTGGAGTTGGTTTGATTTGTTGTTGATTCTCCAGTTCTTTAAGGTGTAGAGACAGCTGGTGTATTCTGGATTTTTCAATTTTTTTGAGGGAGGCTGGGATGGCTATGTATTTCCCCCTTAGGACCGCCTTTGCTGTATCCCATAGGTTTTGGACCGAAGTGTCTTCATTCTCATTGGTTTCCACGAATTGTTTCAGTTCTTCTTTGATCTCCTGGTTGATCCAAGCATTCTTTTTTTTTTTTTTTTTTTATCCAAGCATTCTTAAGCAAGATTGTCTTTAGCTTCCAGGTGTTTGAGTTCCTTCTGAACTTTTCCTTGTGATTGAGTTCCAGTTTCAAAGCATTGTGATCTGAGAATATGCAGGGAGTAATCTCAGTCTTTTGGTATCAGTTGAGTCCTGATTTGTGACCCAGTATGTGGTCTATTCTGGAGAAGGTTCCGTGTGCACTTGAGAAGAATGAGTATTCTGTTGTTTTGGGGTGGAATGCTCTGTATATATCTATAAGGTCCATCTGGTCCAATGTGTCATTCAATGCTCTTGTTTATTTATTGATTTTCTGCTTCGATGATCTGTCTGTTTCTGAGAGAGGCGTGTTAAGATCTCCTACGATTAGTGTATTCATATCAATATTACTCTTTATCTTGATTAACAGTTTTCTTAAGTAATTGGATGCTCCCATATTGAGAGCATAGATATTTACAATTGGTAGATTATCTTGGTGGATAGTCCCTTTAAGGATTATGTATTGTTTTTCTGTATCTCTGACTACAGTCTTTAGTTTAAAGTCTAATTTATCTGATATGAGAATCGCTACCCCAGCCTTCTTTTGAGGCCCATTGGCATGAAAGATGCTTCTCCATCCCTTCACTTTCAGTCTGGGTGTATCTTTAGGTTCAAAATGCATCTCTTGTAGACAACATATGGATGGGTCCTGTCGTTTTATCCAATCTGCAACCCTGTACCGTTTTATGGGCGCATTTAGGCCATTCACATTGAGAGTGATTATTGATAGATATGTTTTTATTGACATTGAGTTACCTTTGAAGTCTTTCTTTCTGTAGACTGTCTCTATATTTCTGTTCAATGCTATTCTTAGGATTTTTCCTCTTTTATAGTACCCCCCTTAATATTTCCTGCAGTGTCGGCTTGGTGGTTGCTGTTTCAAAAAATTGAAGCAGAAGGAAAACTTCCAGACTCTTTCTAGGAAGCCAGCATTACCCTAATCCCCAAACCAGGCAAAGACCCTACCAAAAAGGAGAATTTCTGACCAATATCACTGATGAATATGGATGCTAAGATTCTCAACAAGATTCTAGTGAACAGGATCCAACAGCACATTAAAAAGATTATCCACCATGACCAGGTGGGATTCATCCCTGGGCTACAAGGATGGTTCAACATTCGCAAATCAATCAATGTGATACAACAAATTAATAAGAGAAGAGAGAAGAACCACATGGTCCTCTCAATTGATGCAGAAAACGCATTTAACAAAATCCAGCATCGGTTCTTGATTAAAATGCTTCAAAGTATAGGGATGGAGGGAGGGAACATTCCTGAACCTCATCAAATCTATCTATGAAAGACCCACAGCAAATATCATCCTCAATGGGAAAAAGCTTGCAGCCTTCCCGTTGAGATCAGGAACAAGACAAGGATGCCCACTTTCACCACCCTTGTTCGACATAGTATTAGAAGTCCTAGCAACAGCAATCAGACAACAAAGAGAAATAAAAGGTATCCAAACAAGGAGACACTCATTTGAGAGGTTCAGAAATGAGACAGTTGTTTCATAACTTTTCATCCCCTGCAAAAGAAAAAAGCTTTTGCCCTCACTCTGAAGAACAAGGCTGGGGTAATCACTGATCAAAAACTAACTTCACAGGGTGCCTGGGTGGCTCAGTGGGTTAAGCTGCTGCCTTCGGCTCAGGTCATGATCTCAGGGTCCTGGGATCGAGTCCTGCATCAGGCTCTCTGCTCAGCAGGGAGCCTGCTTCCCTCTCTCTCTCTCTCTTTACCTGCCTCTCCATCTAATTGTGATTTCTTTCTGTCAAATAAGTAAATTAAAAAAAAAACTTAAAAAAAAAAAACTAACTTCACATCATTGCTAAGGATTTTATTTTAGGGTTTTATTGTGTCTGTAATGATATGTAATAAAATAGAAAAGCTGGCACTGGTTCTATAAACAACAGAGAAGAGAAACTTATATATCAAAATATAGGCTCAAATGTTGGTGAGAATGTAAAATTGTGCAGTCCCTATGAAAAACAGTATGGAGATTCCTCAAAAAATTATGATTGGAATTGTCATTTGATTCAGAAGTACCATTTCTGGGTATATATCCAGAAGAATTGAAAGCAATGTCTCAAGAGTTGTAGCACCACCTTTCACAACAGCCAAGAGGGAGAAGCAAACCACGTATCCCTTCATATATTAATGGATGAACAAAATATGGCATATATATATACATGCAGTCTTAGATAGGAAACTCTGTCACATGCTACAACAAAGATGAACCCTGGAGACATTATACTAAGTGAAATATACCTATCATAAAAAGACAAATACTGTATGATTCCATTTATATGAGGTCTTTACAGTAGTCAGATTGATTCATAGAAGAAGGAAGTTGAGGGGAGCTCGTGGAGAGGAAATAAGGTGTTGTTTAATGTGCATAGACCTCTAGTTTTGCAAGATAAAAAAGTTGTGGCAATTGGTTGCAAAATAATATGAACATATTTAACATTATTGAACTGTATGCTTAAAATTGGTTCAGAGGGGAAGCCTGGGTGTCTCAGTTAATTAAGAATCTGCCTCTGGCTCCAGTCATGATCCCAGGGTTCTGGGATCAAGCCCAAGGTCTAGGCTCCCTGCTTGCAGGAGGGGAGAGGAGCTTGCTTCTCCCTCTTCCGGCTGCTTCCCCTGTTTGTACTCTTTTTCTGTCAAATAAATAAAATCTTTTTAAAAAATTGGTTAAGATGACAAATATTACGTGTATTTTGCCACAACTAAAAAAAAAAAATATGGACCCATTTCTACTAATCACATTTTTGGCAGTAATAAAGGAGGATATCCTCGAACTAAAAATATGTGCTACATTTTCTGAAACAGTATTTGAGAGGTACATTCAAATAAATATAGAAATATGAATTCCAATATGTAGGTAGAACTGTAGGTCATAAAGTCTGCAATGATAAGAAAAACAGCAAGCCACCCTCTGAAGTATGGTAACAATTTTGTGAGCCAGTCTAGTTCTAGCTCTTACTAGTTTCTCTCTACAGCCATTCTGAGATTGCAAACACCTAGCATGTAACACATTAGGTTCCATTTAGGGGGGGAAAAATCAAGTAGACCTTTACTTTATATCACATACCAACACAAATTACAGTTGGGCTAACTATTTTAATATCAAGCCTGGAATTAACATTTCTGGATGTAGAATATTTCTAATAAAAAGAAGGGAAATGAAAACTCAAAAGTTTAGTAGGTCAGAACACCTAGAAAATAAATCCTTCTCTAAGTTTTTTTTTGGGGGGGGGGGCGGGGGGACTAAGTAAAAGAAAATTAGGAAAAATACAGATAATATAAGAAAATTTCCATATTCTTAATATACATAGGATAATTAAAAATGAATAAGCTAGTATTCTTCAATGAGAAAAATAATAGATTATTCACAGAAGAAATAGAAATTATCAATAATAAATTATGAAGAGTTCACCTGAAATACAAAAAAGAAAGGTAAACAAATGAAAATAGCAGTGACTTTTCTTTTTTTGCTTAGCAAGTGTGCAGATATTTAGAAAGAATATAATGTTTAAGTGCTGATGCTATATGGTGAAATTGAAATTCTCTATATTACTGGAAGGATCTTAAGTTGTATTGAGAGCCTCAAAATTACTACATTATTTGATGGTGCCTTTTTTATACTTTGTAGATTCTGAGCAAGGAAAAAATCAGAATAGTGGAAATTA
Source organism: Mustela nigripes (assembly GCF_022355385.1). NCBI lineage: Eukaryota > Metazoa > Chordata > Mammalia > Carnivora > Mustelidae > Mustela > Mustela nigripes. The sequence continues at coordinate 28,583,753 of NC_081565.1, forward strand.
TTTATATGTAATGAAATTTAATGTACCATAATTTATAATTACAAAAATTACCAAATTACTTAAAAAGTGGAGTGGCTCATTTCTATGCCAGTGAAATGAAATTTTATGTAGCCTTAATAAATGTTTTTGAATAACATTTTATTTAAGAAAAAGATGTTATGATCATAAGAGTATATATGTCACAAATACATAAAAATAGAAAAAAATTAAAATTATTGTAGTATACTCTATGTTTTCAATGGATGGTCATATTATGTTATTTTTTATATCTTTTATATTTTCCAAGAATATTACATACACAATATTTTATCATGAAATAATTATTTGGAACACTATTAAGTAATATAGAATTAGGAATTAGAATATGCTTGATATACTGAAAGGTCTACATTGAATTTTGTATTCTTATTGTATATAATGTGTGAATTCCAACAATATGTTCCACTTTCTGTGTTGTCTCATGGTGATTGGTAGTTCTGAGGTACACATAAACCTTCGGTGTTACATTTGATTTTCATGGAACATCCTATTTTCTCATCTTTCAAGACAAGGAGGTGACTACTTAAAAGATGATTTGAGAAAAGTAGAAAAGAGTTAAAATGACACTGTGCTTGAATTCTAAGCAGTGTGACCAACTATCATCTTAAAGTATTTATGGGGTAGGGCTTCAAGGAGATCAGATAGACCTAGAAGGAGAAAGAGATAAAAATAATTGTTTTGTTGAAAATGAATTATTAAGGTAAGTTCTAGAATTCTGGTGTTTAATTGAGATTGATTTAAAAATTCAAGCAAGACCAAGGCTTGAACTTGTTATCAATAGAAATTGATAAAGAATTAGAATTCTTTAATTTATCTCCCTCGTATTCCCAAGCAGAGACTTGTTACTTTCCTCTAGGCTATTATAGGGTCTTTTATATTTTCTTGTCATTAATTGGTTTGCATTTCTTTCTTCTCCACTGGACTGTAGATTTCTGTAAAAATAAAATCTATGTCTTACTTGTCTTCGAGTTCTATCACTTAGGACAGTGCTTAGGTCAAAGCAGATGCCCAGTCAAATGTGCTTCTTAAGTTCCTTTTGTTTTTCCTTCTCCTAAGTAATATTACTGAGGAATTCTACATGCCATACCTTGTAATAAATATTTAATATGAAATATGTCATCTAATCATCATATTGAACCTATTAAATTATTACTGCCCCTTCCATTTACCATATTTGTAGGGAAGAAAACAAAAGATCAGCCTGGGCAAGAAAGTTGCACAAACATAAACTTATAAGCAGACATATGAAAAACAAAAGGCATATGAATAAAGATTTTAGTGACCTAATGTGAACTGTGAAGGGATGGAGTAGATAAAATTTGGGTGCAAATGATACCTTCTTTGTTTTGAAGAATATTTTAACATATTTTCTATAGTGGTTATTATCTAAAATTTACTTTGAAGGATTTTGACATCTTATGTAAATTAGGCATCTTATGTAAATTATGCACCCTTAGGCATCATTAAATTTTGGCAAGATTTGTGATAAATGCAGGTAAACTCAAACTGTCTGCCCCCTATCAATATGGCTGACAATTAGATTAAAAAAGGTCAGACTCCGTTAACTGAATGAGTCCAGTTTTTTCTTGATAACTTAGATTATTTTATAATTTGCATGAAGCTATTTAGATGAAAATAACATGGAAATGATGTTACTGCTTTTGATTCTTAATATTTCAAACAAAATTAATTTCGTTTCACTTAAAATTTTAAAACATCTTATGACATCTAGTAAATGAAATAACATCGAATCTTTTTCCCCAAATAATATCATTGATACTATTGATCTTAAACTCTAGAAACTGAAATTCATATGGCAATGTTAATATGTCATAGCTTGCAATTTGATTCCATCAAAAAAATGCTTTGAACACATTTTTTTTCCATAAATCAAAAACTGTGCTCTGAGGCACAGTTGTAACTTTGGATCAACGTGCACAGCTGAGCAAACATTTTCTAATGAATTTCATTAAGAGTTCAAATCTGCTTTAGAGATGAACTAAGTGGAAAATGTAGCCCTTGAAGAAATAGGATTAGAGTGCTTCTTCTCTCTCCATATCTTCTTCAGGAAACTGGTTCCACAGAGAGTTTCCTGGGCAAAATGCCTCTGGCTTATAGGTCAATCCAGCTGTGCCCTACATTTATCCTACAGCTCAACCTCTTAGAATAATGAGAGGTTTCTAAAAAGGAATGCTAATATAGCCTTCAAATCACGTTACCTTTATTCATCTAATAAATAAAGCCACACTCACAGAACATTTTTCTTTTGTCTTCTGTTACATGGTTATATACAGTTTGCTAGTAATTATTTTGTTGTAGAATAATTTTAGATTTACATACTTTTTCCCATATGTTCAACGCCTGGTTTCTCCTCTGATTAATACCTTACCTTAGTATTTGTCATAATTAATTAACTGATGTTGATATATTATTATTAAAGTTATACTCTTTTAGACCTTTTTCTTTCTTTTTTTTTTAAGATTTTATTTATTTATTTGACAAAGAGATAGTGAAAGAGGGAACACAGCAGGAGGAGTGGGGGAGGGAGAAGCAGGCCTCCTGCTGAGCAGGGAGCCTGATGCAGGACTCAGTCTCAGAACCCCCAGGATCATGACCTGAGCAGAAGGCAGATGCTTAATAACTGAGCCATCCAGGCAAACCACCTAAGTTTTTTTCTTAATGTTCTTTTCTGATTTGAGGATTCAGTCCAGGTTATCACACTGCATTTATTTTTCATGTCAACATTCTTGGGTTCCTTGATGACCTTGATGGTGTTTTAGGAGGTCTGATCAGATATTTTATAGACAAAACATTGTACTGATATTTTTCCTGATGTTTTCTCTTGTGATAAGAATGGGATAATATGTTTTTGGTGGAAGACCACAAAGGTAAATAGACACTTTCATGTCCTAACAAGGGTAATAATATTAATATTTTATTACTAGTGATACAAATATTAATCATCAAACTTGAGATAGTATTTTTCATGTCTCTCCACTATAAAGTTATTGTTTTTTGTTCTCCTTTTCCATAATGTATCCTTTGGAAGAAATTCATTATATGCTGTTGGCCCACACAGAAGAGTAGAAAATTTTATTTCCTTGAGGGCAAAGTATCTACATATATTATTTGGAATTCTTCTGTGGGAGATTTATCTATTTCTCCCATTTATTTGTTTATTTAAGTTTTTATATTAGCATGGACTCATTTATTTATGCTTTGGTTTATTGTCCAATATTACTTTGTGTATTTTGCCTTTTAAATTATTAAAGTTTTGGCTATTGGAACTCTTTCAGTTGGCTCCTGTAACCTTTTGACATACTCTATTGGGTTTTTTGTTTTGTTTTGTTTTGTTTTGTTTTGAGTATTTTCTTATTTTCTGACACAACAAAGTGTGCCAGACAGGTTCCTCTTGTATATTTTATGGCCCGTCCTAAAGCCAACCATTCATCTAAGGAACTCTGTTTGTTTACTTCTTTGTTTTTTCAAGATCTTATTTACCTGAGAGTGAGTGAGAGAGAGCAAAGAGAGGGAGAGGGAGAAGCAGAGTCCCTGCTGAGCAGGCAGCCTGACACAGGGCTTGATCCTAGGACCCCAGGATTGTGAACTGAGCTGAAGGCAGATGTTTAACCAATTAAGCCCCCCAGATGCCCCAAACTCTGTTTCTTTTATTGGAAAAAAAGAAATAAAAACCAAGATCTGTGTGTGCTATGGGTATGCATTGCAACTATAGTGTTACTTCTAGGCAAGGGAGTCTGTATGTACATATATGCATTTCTATATGTAACCATCTATATATATTATTATTTTTAAAATATTTTATTTATTTATTTTTAGGGCATGTCCAAGTGGTGGGGGAGGGGCAGAGGGAGAAGGAGAGTGAGAATCCCAAGCAGGCTCCAACCCATCACAGAATACTATGTAGGACTTTACCACCCCAAGACCATCATCTGAGCCAAAACCAAGAGTCAGATACCCAACCAACTGAGCCACCATAATATATATATATATATATATATATATATATATATATGTATATAAAGTTAAGCATGAGTATATAGTAATGTTTCCAGCTCTAATCCATTACTACATGATTCTCTTTACTGGTCTGTAACCCCTTGCTTGAATAGTGAGATCTTTAAGCAGTAGTATAAAAAGTGTATGTGTATGTGTGTGTGTATAGTTAACCTATGTCCATGCAGGAAACAATTTTATCATTAATGCCTTTGTTAAGTAACTTTGGTCTTTAATCTTATTGATATTACTCATTTCCAAAATTTCTTGGGTAAACATCTTACCCAACCATTTCCTTCAGGGATTTTCTTTCATACGTTTGTAAAAAACTGAAATTCTTTAGCCACATTCTGCATTTCATACTATGACCCCATAATCTCCTAAATAGTTTTTAAATTGTTTTATATTATTTTACTATATGTGCTATAAATTCTGTGGATTTTGACAAAAGTTTAATGATGTTTTCTACGTATAGCACTACAACACAGTTTCAGTCTTGAAAAATCCCATGTCTCGTGTATTCAAACTTCTCAAAAATTCCTGAACCTTTATAACCACTGATACTTTTTACTAATTTTAAGCTTTTTCAAAATGTCATATATTTGGGATAATGTGGTATGTAACTTGTTGAAATGGGCTTCTTTCACTTGGCACTTTGTATTAGGTAGAAGCTAGACATGAGCAGTGGAAGAAATTGCCTAAGGTAGAGTCCCAAGTCCTTGAAGGGGAATGATAGAAACGTGAGCTGGAGGCATGGGCCATAATAAATAAACTACACATTAAAAGCCCTGTAGCACAGCCTCCTGACCTTGTGGCTTCCAAGACCTTTGAGCTAACAGATCAAGAGCCACAGTAAGGAGCTTGCACTCTCCTCTTGTACCTCTGCCCCAGGGTAACTCCTAGACTCATTATAATGTATTTTCATTGTGGGACAGCCCTCTCCTCCAATGGAGAAAGGCTGCCATGATGGCTCTAGTACAAATTTGTAGGGTCAAAAACTCCCTTTCCCAGCCTGTAGGAGAAACTCCCCAAATGATTAGAAGCAGCTTCCATTAGAGACCACCCCCACTATACATCCTAGCTCCTCCCGGCTCAGAGAGACCCAATCCTAAAACAACCTAGAGGCCATTCCACTTCATGGAACCTGCCTGTTTTCCCACCTTGAGAGTGGACTCTCACTTTAATGAACTGCTTTGTGGTTGTGACTTTCCTTCTGGTTGTCCTTATTGGAGTAAAGATCCCCATGTAAATCTTTTCCTGGGGAATCAAAGGACCCAAACCTCCATTCATATAATGCATACTCTCCTGTCATTAACATATGCACTTAAGATTCCTTTGTATTCTTTTATGGCTTGATATCTTGTTTTTGTTTTTTTTTCAGTCACTGAAAAATATTCCATGGTTGTGTTACAGCTTGTATATTCATTCACATATTGAAAGATATTGTGGTTGTTACCAGTTTTTGACATTATAAATAAATATTCTATAAAAATGTATATTCAGGTTTTTATATAGGCATAACTTTTGAAATCAGTTCAGTATGTGATTGTTGAATCGCAAAGTAAAACTATTTAGAATTTGCTAAGAAACTACTGGCTATCATTTTGCATTCCCATTATTAATGAATGAGAATTCCTGTTGCTCATATTTCTTCCAGTAAATGACAGTTGAACACTGTTGCCTTCTTTTTTATCCTCCTTCCTTTCCTCCTCTTTGTTTTCCCTCTCCTCCCCTTCCTCTTCTTTTTTATTGGTGTTATAGACATCCTTAATGGTTATGCAATGATTGCTATTTTAGTTATATTCCATAATGACAAATATCTATTCGTATAATGTTTATCATTTTATAATTTCATTTTTGAGATATTGTTCAGATCTTTTAAATCTTAAGAGTTCTTTGAATTATGAATTTGTTTTGCATGTGGACACTTAATTGTTCTACTACCATTGGTTGGAAAGACTATACTTTATGTGTCTTGTCTTTACTAGTATCACACGCTCTCAATTAACATAGTTTTGTAATAATTGTAGCTTTATAGAAAGGTAGTTTGAGTTCTTCAGCTTTGTTACTCTTCCATGTTATATTGGCTGTTCTGGGTCCTTTGCATTTTCATAAATATATTAGAATTACTTTGTTGATATCCAAAAAATAACTGCTGGAATGGATGAAATTTTTGTTAAACCCATATATCAAAACTGACATTTTAAAAATATTGAATCTTCTAGTCCATGAACATGATATATATCCCTCCACATATTTAAACATTTTTTGGACAATGAATTTTTGTTTTATTTTGAGATTCCCACATAGAGGTCCTATACAGTTCCTTATATTTATACCTGGGTGCACATATGTGTAAATATGTACTTTTAGGGGCACCTGGGTGACTCAGTGGGTTGAGCATCTGCCTTTGGCTCAGGTCATGATCCCAGGGTCCTGGGATCGAACCCTGTATCAGGCTCTCCATTCAGCAGGGAGCCTGCTTCTTCCCCTCTCTCTCTCTCTCTGTTGCCTCTCTGCCTATTTGTGATCTGTCTGTCAAATAAATAAAATCTTTAAAAAAATATGTACTTTTGGAGGATATAATACTATAAATATTATTTAGAAAAATTTTTAAACTCCTGCTTTTTATTGCTGTTACATAGGAAACAATTGATTTCCATACCAACCTTGTATCCTATGACCTTGCTATATTCATTTGGTCCTAGGAGGTTATTATTGTTATATTTCATAAATTACTTGGGATTTTCTCTACATACAATCATTTGAAAATAGAAACATATTTCCTTTTCTTACTATACTAGCTAGAACATATATGGTGTCTTCAATAAGAGAAATGAGATAAGACATTCTTTCCTTAGTTGTTCCTCATTTTAGGGAAAAAGTATCCAGTTTTCATAATAAAATGTGATTTTTGCTTTAGATATTTTGTAGATGTTCTTTATCAAATTGATAAAGTTCCTTTCTCTTGCTAAATTTTTGAATTTTTTCATGAATGGGTTATTGGATTTGTCAAGCATTTTTCCTATGTCAATTGATATGTTTATGAAATGTGATAAATTTTACTGACTGATTTTTGGATGTCCAAATAATTTTGCATACCTTCAATAAGATTAAAAGTTGTGGCTGTGTTGTAATCATCATATATGTTATAGGATTTTTATCTGCTAATATTTTTGGAGGGTGTTCTGTTTATGTTCATGAGGTACATTTGTCTTTAGTTTTTCATTATAATGTCTTTATTTGGGTAATGTTGACTTCATAGAATGAGTTAGAAAGTTCTCATTTTGCTTCTCTTTTCTGGAAAAGATCCTTAAATGTTTGATAGAATTTACCTGTGAAATTATAGGGGCCTGATTATACCTTTTTTGGAAAGTTATTAATAATTCATTTAATGTCTCTTTTTAATACAGGGTCATTCATATTATTTGTTTTGTTTTGATTTTTTTTGCAAAAAAAAAATTTCCTTCAGGTAATTGGCACATTTCATCAAAATTATTAATTTTTGGACATAGAGTTGTCTGTGATATTCCTTTGAAAATCTGTAGGATGAGTAATGATGATCCCCTTTTTATTTATTTCTTTTTTCTTTTTTAAATTTTTCTCCCCACTGAGCAAGGAGCCCATTGTGGAACTTGATCCCAGGAACCTGCGATCATGAACTGAGCTGAAGGCAGCCTCTTAACCTACTGAGCCACCCAGGCGTCCCTATTTCTTTTTTTTTTTAAACAACTTTCTATTAATTAATTTGTGGGGGGGGCAGAGAGAGAGAAAGAGGGAGAGAGAGGTGGAGAAGGTCGGAGGGGAAAGAAGGAGAGAATCTTACGGAGACTCCATGATGAGCACAGACCCAACATGGGACTCAATTGCACAATCCTGAGATCATGACCTGAGCCAAAATCAAGAGTTGTATGCTTAACAGGCTGAGCTACCCACCCCTTTTTTAATTTATGATATGCTAATTTGTGGCATCTTTTTTACCTTTTCAAATAAGTGCTTTTGTTTTTGTTTTTTTAATTGATTTTCTCTATTTTTCCTACCTGTAATTTTAGTGATTTTTGCTATATGTTTTTATTATTTATTTTCTCCTGCTATAGGTTTGAATTGCTCTTCTCTCTGTAATTGCTTAGCATGGAAGCTTAGATTATTGGTTTTAGATCTTACTTCCTTTCTAATGTATAAATTTACTTGTAAAATTTCTCTTATATACTACATTCATAGCAAATGTTGGTAAGTTGGTTTTTTTTTAATTTTCACTCAATTCAAAATATTTTTAAATTTCTTTTGAAACCTCAATCTTAAGGTTTTTTTAAAAAACTTTAAAAAGTATGTATGTAGGTATGTATTAAAATGGGCTCAATGCAGGCTTTTAACTTATGAAACTGAGATCAAGACCTGAGCTGAGAAGACCCAGGCACTTAACTGACTGAGCTACCCAGATACCCACAAAACTTCTTTTTTTACTTACATACTAATTATATGCATGTTGTTAATCTCCAAATGTTCAATGTTTTTCTTGCTATCTTTCCATTATTGATTTCTAGTTTAATTCCCTTGTGATCAGAGAACATACTTTGTATGATTTCTTTTTAAAATTATCTTGCCAAGGTATGTTTGTAGACTTGAATGTGGTCTATCTCAGGGAATATTCTATGTGAGCTTGGAAAGAATAATTCTGCTATTGTTAGATGGATAATCTTATAAATGTCAGATCAGGTTGATTGCTAGTTCTGTTCAGGTCAGCTAGACCTCATTGATTTTTTTTCTACTTGATTATCAATTACTGTTAGAGGGGTTTCAGAGTTTTCAACTATATGTGGATTTCTGTGTTTCTCTGTACAATTCTGTCAGTTTTATATTACATATTCTGATGCTTTCTTGGGTTATAAAAATTAACAATTTTTACATCTTCTTGGAAAATTGACCTGTTGCTCATTATGTAATGTCTGTCTTTGTACTCGATAAGTTTCTCTGTTGTAAAGATCACTTTGTCTGAAATTAATATAACTACTTAAGATTTTCTTCAAAATTAGGGACGCCTGGGGTGGCTCAGTTGGTTAAGCAGCTGCCTTCAGCTCAGGTCATGATCCCAGCGTCCTGGGATCAAGTCCCACATCGGGCTCCTTGCTCCGCAGGGAGCCTGCTTCTCCCTCTGACTCTGCCTGCCACTCTGTCTGCCTGTGCTCGCTCTTGCTCGCTCTCTCTCTGACAAATAAATAAATAAAATCTTAAAAAAAAAAAAAAGACTTTCTTCAAAATTAGTATATCATGTTATATCTCTACCCCTTTACCTTTTATATGTCTTTGTATTTAAAGTGCGTTCCTTATATACAATATATAGTCAAATCTTGGGGGGGAGGGTTGTTTTGTTTTGTTTTGTTTTGGTTTTATTTATTTGTTTTTATTCTGTTTTTTCTACCTTAACAATCTCTGGGTTTTAGTTGGTATAGTTAATTTGGAAATAAGATGATCATTGCTACATTTAGGTTAATGTAAATTGTGTTTGCAACTGTTTTACAGAGATTTTTCTGTCTGGTTTTGATTGAACATTTATCTGACTCCATATTACCTCTTTTCTTAGCATACCAACAATCATTCCTTAAACAAAATAGTATTTTCCTTATGGTTTACAATAAACATTTGAACTAATTCAACTTCACTCCCAAATAATTTTATATTGCTTCATATGTGATGGAGATATTTTATAAGGGAACATCCCCAGTTCCTTCCTCCTATGCCTCATGACATAACAATCATTTATTTCACTCTTTATATGTTGTTATCACCCAATGCACTGTTACTACTTAATTTTAGATTACAAGTAATAACAATTGATATTTTATTTTACCTTATTAATTTATTTTCTGACAGCCTTCCTTTCTTTATGTAAAATCAGTTTTTGGCCTGTATAATTTTCGTTCTGCCTAAAAAAGTTTTTTAACCTATCATGCAAGTCAGATCTGTCAATGATTGTTAGTTTGGCTTTGTCTGAGAAAGTCATCATTTCTCCCTCACTTTGGAGTCATTAGTTCTCCCTCATTGGAGCACATTTCTCCCTTTTTTGGCTATAGAATTCTGGGTTGGGGAGTCCTTGGATAGCTCAGTTAGTTAAGCATCTGACTTCAGCTCAGGTCATGATCCTAGGGTCCTGGGATCAAGCCCTGCAACTTATCTGGCTCCCTGCTCAGCAGGGAGTCCGCCTCTCCTTCTGCCTCTGCCTCTAACCCTGCTGGTGTGGGCAGGTGCATGCTCTCTCTCTTTCTTCTCTCTCTCATGCCCGATCTCCCCCTTTCTAAAATAAATAGATAAAATCTGTAAAAATAGAATTCTGGGTTGGTTGCATTTTCTTTTCTTTTTTTTTAAATTTTTTATAAACATATATTTTTATCCCCAGGGGTACAGGTCTGTGAATCACCAGGTTTACACACTTTACAGCACTCACCAAAGCACATACCCTCCCCAATGTCCATAATCCCACCCCCCTCTCCCAAACCCCCTCCCCCCAGCAACCCTCAGTTTGTTTTGTGAGATTAAGAGTCACTTATGGTTTGTCTCCCTCCCAATCCCATCTTGTTTCATTGATTCTTCTCCTACCCACTTATAATACTTTATATATTTTTCTTACTCTTTTATTACCTGCTCAGTTTCTGATTGAAAGTCCAGTGTAGTTACTCTCCTTTCTTCCCCACCCACCAATATACATACTCTGGATTTTTCAAAGATTTTCTCTTTTCTTTGGCATTTTAGGTGATAAGATAATGATATAACTGACTAGGTTGTTGTGATACTTGGTGTTCTCTGATTTTTCTGGATCTGTGGTTTGGTGCACATTATTGAATTTGGAAAGTCTTTGGACATTATTATGTTAAAGTACCTCAAATATTTCTTCTTCTCTGTTCTCTATTTTTTTCCTGGTCTTCCAGTTATGCATATGTCACACCTTTGTAATTGTGTCACAGTTAGATGTTTTGTTTTGTAGTTTATTCTTTTTCCTCTTAAATTTCTTGTTGGGAAGGTTCTGCTAACATAATTTCAAGTTCACTTATTCTTTTTTTGGCCATTTTAAGTTGAATAATGAGCACATCAGAATATTTCTTTTACAGTGTTTTTTATTTCTAATCTCCCCTTTTGATTTCTATATAAAAGTTCCATCTTTCTGATTATGTTATTGACCTATTTTTATAGGTTGCATTCTTTTTCCATTAGATCTATTTAACATATCAATCAAAGTTATTTTAAATTCCTGGCCTAATAATTCTAACATCTGTGTTTTATCTGTATCTATCATGATGTTTGCTTTGTCTCTTCAGACTGTTTTTTTCTTGACATTTAGCATACCTTATAAATTTTGGTTGAAATTCAGGCATGCTATTTTTGGTAATTGTAACTGAGTTAAATATGTGGCTGTGTTAGGCTCTGTTAGAAGTTTGCTGTTGTAGAGTTGTCAGAAGCTTCATACTCCTTTAGTGTCCTGCTCTTGTCTTCCATCTTGGTGGGCTTCCCTGAGTACCCCTGAGAGTCTGTATCTTTCAGCTCTTTCAGGTAATAATCCACTATTATGATACTGGAGGTCTATTGGTTTAGTAGTATTGAGTAGGGAAGATGGAGGATTCCATAATTTTCCAATTAAATTTCAGCCTTTTGGTGGGCTTGCAAGAAGCTTGTGAACTTCAAAAGTGTTTCTTCTTGCATATTATCTTTCCCTACCTGGAGGAAATTCATTTGAAGTAAGAAAGCTAGAGTGTGCTGGAGTGGTAGGAATGCCCTTTCCCCACAATTCTTGATAAGACTTTGGAAAAGACTTTTCTCTGGAGAGTAAGCCTATCTTACAGAAAAGGCTCTGGGCATATCAGAATGATTAATCTCTTCTTATACCTGCCAGCAACAGGAGGTCAGTCTCGCCACAGTTCTTATCATGAGTATCCAGTGAATTTCCTTGAAATAAAGTCCATGAAAGTATAGGGACAGCCTTGAGATTGCAGTCTTCAAGAAATTCTAGAAGTTTCTCACTTTCCTACTAATCAAGACTCAATAATTCATTAAAGTTAATTTTTAAATGTTCCCGCCATTTTATGGTTTCGTAGGCTTTTGCTCTGATCAAGTAGATCTCAGCTGAGCCTCTCTAGATTCATCTTTCTCACCTGATTTTGGGTGGGTGGTATATCCTGTAAGCTCAGTATTCCAGTCGATCTAAGAAAAGTTACTGAATTTTAGTTTGTGCAGCTTTTTCTTATTATAAGAACAATTTGAAATGACTGCTTCCAAACTCTTTATGTGTCACAGATGAAACCAGAAGTCTATATATATTTTTAGAACTAATTTTATCTATTGATATTTGAGCAGCTCATGAGTGAGAGAGGATCAGAGTAATATCTTTGGAGCAAACCTGTTATAAATTATGCACTGCTGTTGTGGGTGATATTGAATGAAGCATACTCTCTTAAAAGTGATTGTGTGTTTGTGAATATTGAATCATGTATTTTAATTTATTTGTTTTGATGGACAGAATACTAGTAACGTTATAGGGGAAAAATAACAGGCACGATTCAGTCTTCTTATTTAAGCAATATATTAAAAATAGACTGATTCTTTTTAAACCAATATACTGCATTTCATGAAACTCATGGTCAGGTAACTAATAATCCTTTAATATCTTCCCATTTAAATGATAAAGCTTTGGCAAAATTAGGAAGAAGATTAGAGATTCATTTATTCATCAGACTAAATACATACATGAGTATATAAAGTAAACTTCTGTGTAGCTAATAAACTAAGTACCTGGAAGCCACAGAACAAAGATATTTCTGGCTGGGTTTACTTTAGGTTTTAATTCCTTTTTTCTCTTAGTCTTCTGGATCTTTAACTTGTCAATATGTTTTTATAACCACCAACATTCAGTATTAGAATTAAAAAGAAATCGCTTCGGTTTAGTTTTTGTTTTTTAGCTTATTATTATGAGGGTAAAAGTGTAGGGGCAGAGAAGAATCTATTTACAAGTATAGCTATGCCTTTCTCAGTTAATATTGGAAACAGAAAGTAATATGAAATGAGAACTGTTGAGATAATTTACTATGTAGAAAAGGGAATGTAGCATTTAAGAAGTAAAACAATGTGCTCCAATAAAGAATTTATATTAGTATAAAAAAAGTAAATTTAAGGTAGCATATATTGTATTTTATATTGTTGCATGATGAAACCAGTGATTAAAAAATCAGATAATAGATATTGAAGATATGGCCTGCATAAAAAAAGTAGAATAAAGTAGATCTGAATGAAATAACATAGGAGTCTGTGAGTTTGATAATATATTTACACCCTAATAACCCTGAATAGAAAAATCAACACTACAAAAAATTTTCAGTGGTACTTACTATAAAAAAGCTACTCTGTCAGATTACAAATTAATATATCAAAAATCTAAAGCTTTTAGAGAGGAAACAAATTTGTAAGAGAAATATCAGAGCTAAAGTATAAAAATTTAGTATTGTTGTATTTAATTCAAGCATATTAAGAACAGAAATAATAAAGGTTTTATTATAAGAAACATTTCTTGCATTGAATAAGTGCTGTAATTGAAATAGTCAGACTTTCAGTTATATACTAAGAAAAAGTCTGTTCTGAGGAAATTAGTTTTTTGTGTTTTTCAGGTTTGTTTTTCTTTTGCTTTTAACATTTTACCTTTAATTGTCCACTCTTAGTACTGTCTTGCAGTGGAATACTCTGTAATGTTGCTCCAGTGAACATATTAATATCAGAGTCACAGTTCAATAGAGTGTGATCTACCAAGCTATTTGTCAGGGCATGGGTACAGTAAGGAGGGTGATGATGAGAGAGATGAGGAGAGAGAGAGAGACCTGAAATCCTGTATTTTATTTCTTTGTAAAGGGAACAGAACATCACTGAGCTGAAATCTGGGTGCCACTAAAATTGGATTTCCTGAAAATCTGCGTAAGAAGAGTTTACAAGCCAATAAAGAAACAAACAAAAACAAATGAAAAATCAAAATTCAATTAGTTAAAATGACAGATACTGAGAAGCAAAATTATGGAATCTCAGAAATATGTGTAAATAAGAATCCTAATAAATTAGATTCAAAATATTTGTGTGATATAAACTAATAATAATCACCATAAGAAAAATAAATGGAAGAGAATAAATAGGAGAAACTGTGTAGAAATTTAGCCATCACAGAGTTAACCAGCCAGAAACTTAATGCAGGAAGGGGCTAGGAGTATACTATTGTGTCAGTTTCTTTGTATCACCAGGACAGAAGGCAATAGAAAAAAATATATAATGAGTTAGAGAAGTAGAGAAGTAGAGAGATGGACAAAGGTAATGAATCACTATATGGCTTCCAGATTGTTAAAGAATACACTGAACAAAAATAAGGATCTCTGTTGACAAATATCTTTTTTCAAATTTTTTTACAATTTTATTTACTTGACAGAGAGCACAAATAGGGGGAACTCTAGAGGGATAAGCAGACTCTCTGCTAAGCAGGGAGCCCAATTTGGGGCTCGATCCCAGGTCCCTGGGATCATGACCTGAGCTGAAGACAGATGCTTAACCGACTAAGCCACCCAGGTGCCCCAACAATAACCTTATTTTTTAAAAAAATGTAAAAGAAAAAAAAAAACCCTGCTAGGACTGTAGAAGGAGGCAAAGATGAAAAAGAGAAGAGTAGCAGGAGGAGCAGGAGCAGCAAGAGTAGTAAAAATAGAAGATGATGGGAGAGGAAGAAGAGGGAAGGTAGGAAAGAAATATAAAAATATATAGTTAGAAAGATATGTTAGAACAATAAGCATACATATGTTGAACTATTCTCTTGAAGCTCATACATGTAGGCCTATGGTCTATTTTGGTTAATTTTTGTATATGATATAAAGTATGGGTCTCACTTCCTTCTTTTGCCTTGGTTATCCTGTTGCTCCAACACAATTTGTTGAAAAAACTATATTTGCACACTGAATTACCTTGGCACCCTTATCAAAAATCATTTAAGCATAAATTTAATGTTTCTTTTTTCAGGACTCTTATTTCTATTTACATATTTAGGGTTATGCCAGTAACTCACTATCTTGATTATTATGCATTTGTAGTAAGTTTTGAAAATATGAAGCATGAGTACTTCATTTCTTTTCTTGTTTTTCAATATTATTTTGGCTCATCTGGGTTTCACATAAATTTATGGATCATGTTGTCAATTTCTGCAAAATAGCAAGTTGAAGTTTTTATAAAGTTTTCGTTAAATCTGGAGATCAATTTGAGGAATATGGCATCTCAACAATAATAAGTCTTCTAGTCTTTTTGTATGGGATATCATTCCATTCATCTACATCTTATTTCATTTCCTTCAGCAATGTTTTGTAAGTTTAGTATTGAAGTCTTGTATTTTTTATGTTCAATTCTTTTTTGAGAGAAAAAGGGGGTCGGGGGGGGGCAGAAGGATGAGAGAGAGCACCTTAAGCAGGTTCCTTGACCAGTGTGGAGCCTGATGTAGGGCTCAATCTCACAACCCTGACGTCATGACACTTAACAAATTTAGCCACCCAGGCATAGTATGTTCAATTTATTCTTAAATTTACAAATATTATTATATATATGGTTGCTTTCTTAATTTAATTTTGGGTTTAGCTGAGCACTCTGAAAATCTTTTTTTCCTGATCACCTATTAACTTCCAGCTAGTCTGTATCTGTTAGTATCAAACCCCTCTAGCTCAAGTGCCAAGGTCATCTGTATTAAGCTCCATTAATTGCTGATTATTTTAATGTTGGGGACTGTGTCTGGGGGTATAAATCATTTTACAACTTGATACAGTTAGAGTTGAATCACTTGGTTAGATCTGTGGAGTTGTTCATTATTGATGCTTGCTTAGATCCCACCCTGGGAAGAACCTCTGAGTACACAGCAGATCCTACGTGTTTGGGGAGTTAGAGGAGGGAACTTGATCTTCCCCAGCTGCCTTACAGATATTTTTCCTAAGGATAAGAGCTGATTTTGGGGAGAAGTGAGAATGGTCCAAAGTGGACCTTCTGTAGTATAGAACTGGGAGACTGGGATCAGCCATGTTCATTGGCTGCCAATTTATTAATTTTTCTACCTAAGGAAGCTAGAGGAGATTAGAGCTGATGCTTGTCAAGACCACAAGTGTAACTGTCCTGCAACACACAATTATGAAGGAAAGGGGGACTCTGCTCTTCACCAGATGCCCTGCTGGATCCATATTAGAATTTGAAGATAGGATGGTGGCTCCATTGCCCCACTTCTACTACCCATTTGATATAAGCCTCCTGCAGTGAGGGGACTATAAGAGTAATGGGATCTGCTGATGTTCACCAGCCTAACTGGCCCAGAATAGCTCTTCTATCCATGGAGCCAGAGGACAATCCTCTGGAATAGTTCTTCCACAAGGAACTATGGGTAGATGGTAGCATCCTCTAGCTCAATTGCCAAGGTCATCTGTATTAAGCTCCATAAATTTTTTTGGTTAGATTTTGCTTATTTTGTGAAATTATTGTATGTTGTTTAAAAAATCTGTCAGTAATTGCCATTACAAATTTTTGAGTGGCTTAATAGATATCTCACTGGTGGAAGAGATTTCCCCAAGTTCCTCAGACTGTAATTCTGGAAGACTTAGCTCTTCATAGGATTTTCAGTCGAGTGCTTGAAAAATAGTAGTGTGAGTAGTTATATTAACATATGTGTAGACGTGTATGTGCACACACACACCCCACACATAACAGTGACAGGGCTATTTTGGAAGAAAAGTTCTGAAATGTTACGAGCCCTACTCTCCCCCCACCCCCCAATATTAGTATAACCTGAAGGAAAGAGTGGCAAATTTCCAAAACTTTGGAACAGAATATAGCATAGATTTGGGACACTGAAGTATTCCAGAGATTGGAACATGGCTTTTGAAATGTGAGATCTTTAGTACATTAATATTTTCCATACTGATGGATACATCTAATCCCTATGGATTTGGAGATGGAAGTGACAAATAATGCGTAAGGTTTTGGTACTGGCCCAACTTTAATATATGTAACATGCCTACTGCTCCACCAGCAGATTAGTGAAATATATCCTATAACAAAAATAAATGATTCAAAGGACAAGGAGGTAGCTAGAAATACCTCATAAAAATTTAAAGAAGAGGAGACAAAGATAATAATAATGGAAAATAACATCATGATGTTTACTACTTCCCTCAGGCAACAGAGTGAACCGAGGCAATTGTGAGATGATCTCATTAAACATAGAAAATAGTTTGCATTTTGGCAAAGAATCATTCTATTTATAATGGCTAGAATCCAACTATTAATTTTGGTCTATATTATTACAAAAACCATTATAAGCTGCAAGGAACAATTATAATAAAAGCTTAAAATGGGAATGTCTCTGAAGCCATATTTGAATGAGTATCTATACATGTTGGTGTATGTGAGAATAATAATTACCAAAGTCTTTTTGGAAACTGGAACACCATTTTCCTGTCTCTAATGACAAAGAGAGATAAATAAAAAGCCAAATAAAGCACACAGGAAACTAGGAGTGTTAAATGGGAGGTCACCTTGATAACACATCCTAACCCTAAGGGAGAATAGGGGCATTCAGGAAGTAAAAAGTGGTCTTTCATAGCTGAACTGTAGCAAATCAATGAAGAGTTTGTTGAGAGCAATGTAGGTGCAAGAACTTGAGAGGTCTTGGAAGTCATATTTTTTCAGCCTATAAAAATTAAATCATTAAGTAATTTAATCATGAAGATAGCAACTATATTTGTACTAAAAATACCACCATATTTCTGCCTGCCACTGGGGAGAATAGTGTGGGAAAGTGACTAGAGCATACACAGGAGGATGAAGCCTATTTTTTTTGTTTTTAATAATTCATGTGTCCTGTGTTGGTCTCCGTGGACCAGGGTGGTAACAATAGGTCTATAAAGAAGTAAATAAATCTGAAAATCAGCTAAATAGGTATCAGAAATAACTGTTTCAGTGAAGTCTTTGTTGTGAAATAGATACACAAATATCATGGATTTCTTTACGTACTAGAGTGATAGTAAGGATAATGATGTGCAATAAAATATCTTGTTCACAGCAGGGAGAAAAATGTTTAAAAAAATCTTTATACTGAGATTGAACAAAGATGGATTCTGAGTGGAATGATTTGTTTCAGTTTGTTTTTTCACCCTGTGTAAATTTGTGTAGATTTTAAGATCTAGGACCAATATGAGGGATTAGAATCATAGTGAGCTTTTTTACACATTGTATTAGAATCAAAGACCTCAAGAGTAGGTAAAATAATTCACAACATGATTCAGGCTTGCTCAACAAAGCAGAATATTAAGTTTGCAAGCCAAAGCTTTTTAAGAAATTCTTTGCTGTGTACATCACTCACTATTGCTGAATAACAAATTATACCAAATCTTAATGGGTTCAAACTACAGTGAACCTTCATCTCACAATTTCTGTGCAAGAATTTGGCATCAACTTAACTGAGCAGTTCTGGCATTGGCATCAAGTGCTGAAAGCCTCCATAAAATACAAATTTCTGGAGCTTCAGCAAAATGGCTGGTGGACTGAATTGATGATATTAGCCAAATAGGCCAAGTTCTAGCTTTTCTTTTCTTTTTTCCTTTTTTTAAAGATTTTATTTATTTATTTGACAAACACAGATCACAAGCAGGCAGAGAGGCGGGCAGAGAGAGAGGAAGGGAAGCAGGCTCCCCGCTGAGCAGAGAGCCTGATACGGGGCTGGATCCCAGGACCCTGAGATCATGACCTGAGCTGAAGGCAGAGGCTTAACCTACTGAGCCACCCAGGTGCCCCTAGCTTTTATTTTCTAATATGATCAACTTGGATCAGAGCATAGGTAAAGTCAGGGTCCAATTGGAAGTTTTAGTCTTATGTCTTTCTCTATGGAGTGGTGCTAAGTAGTTAAAGACATCAGAAATTCTTTAGATCCAATGCCAAGTCTCTCATGAATTATCACTTTTAAAGAGTTTAATATGAAATAAAGTTATCATAGCACTAACCCTATGCTACTGAATTCTAAAAAACAAAAAGAAATAAAAACAAGCTAAATCTTAGCCCTCAATAAGATTCCCAGGAAAATTATGTTCCAGAATATAAGTGTGGTGGTGTTGATGTCATATCGGAGACTGAGTGATGGATTTTGAATAGCGGGGAAAAATCTAATATTTATCATCATCAATAGAGTAGTCTTTCAGGGACGCCTGGGTGGCTCAGTTGGTTAAGCAGCTGCCTTTGGCTCAGGTCATGATCCCAGCGTCCTGGGATCGAGTCCCGCATCGGGCTCCTTGCTCGGCCGGGAGCCTGCTTCTCCCTCTGCCTCTGCCTGCCATTCTGTCTGCCTGTGCTTGCTCTCTCGCCCACTCTCTCTGATAAATAAAATCTTAAAATAAATAAATAAATTTAAAAAAAAAAGAGTAGTCTTTCAGAATTCATGGCGTTCACACTTTAACTTGACTTAAACATTTGATGTTTACTATGATACTATAAAATATCTAGAGGGAAAATATCCATATGTGAAAATTATCTCTTGGAATGTGAAAGTAATCAAACCATTTAATTTCAGTTTTTCTTTTGAATCCCACATTTGTGCCAGATGGGAGCTTCCCTGAGAATGTGCTTCTTTCCAAATCCAGACCCCATTACTAATTAAGACATATTGTCCAATGTCTTCCTTAAATAGTTATATGTGAATAAGGCTACCTTTTGCTGTATATTATATATATATATATATATATATATATATATATATATATCTGGCACAAATGTGGGATTCAAAAGAAAAACTGAAATTAAATGGTTTGATTACTGGGTATCTCATTTTTCATTTCATATGTATCCTATCTGTCTCTTTTTGTTTTTTCCTGACTCTTAATATTTTCTCCTTAAGGAAACCTCTCTCCGCTTCTAACTTAGGTATCTTCTATGTTCCTTTTTGTTTTCATTCTGACATTAAGACAGAATCCATTCTAGTGTCCTGTTGGTTTATTAGCAAACTTGGTTTCCAGGGGCAGTGCTTTAATCTCAGGCCTTTTAAGTTGCTTTCTTTTTCCTTTGGGTTTGCAGTAATTTCACGAATTTTTTTTAACTAATTTGACTTAAGAAATTGGCATATTTTCACAAGGATAAGAGAGAGCTATATTACATTTTATTTGTGTTTAAATAAAGTCTGACACATTTTTTTTAAAGATTTTATTTATTTATTTGACAGAGATCACAAGTAGGCAGAGAGGCAGGCGGAGAGAGAGGAGGAAGCAGGCTCCCTGCTGAGCAGAGAGCCTGATGCAGGACTTGATCCCAGGACCCTGGGATCATGACCTGAGCTGAAGGCAGAGGCTTTAACCTACTGAGCCACCCAGGCACCCCTCTAACACTCTTTTCACAGAGAAACTTATGTTTGGGTCTCATACATAATTTGTGAACCTAGAATTCATGTTAGACCATGTATGACCCTGATTCTTATGCCTGGGGAAAACCACATGCATCTAAGGTTAAATTTTTACTATGCTCTTTCTCATTTCTAATCCCAAATGGAAGCAGGGGCAGTCTATCCAGTATTGCCTACCTAAGAGCACTAATAAGATAAAGCTAGAAGCTCAGACATAATTACTTTGCCATTCTTATTGAAACAGCAGCTTTAAAATAAGGACATGTTATTTTGTTCAACGTTGCATAAGAAGGATTGTATCCAGCTTCATCATCTCCTGCAATAAAAGGTAAGTAGAAATATATACAACAGGATATCAAGATCTCATACTGCCAAGGCTACTACTATTTATCTAAATCCACCAGTGAGATCCCCAGGCTATTTGAATACGTTTCAGCAATGCACACCTCAGTTGAATTTTAGGCTCCTGATACACCTCTCCAAAGAGAAGCAGAGTTACTCGTACTGAATTTAGTCTAGAAGAGGAATCTTGGTAGAGTGCTAAGGCAGACTGACTCCTGAGAAGTAGGGAGAAAGGGGTGATTAATCAACTATCATTTATTTTTATGAAAACAAAATCAAAGAAATATTATATGATTATGTTAATGAGTTAGAACAGGAAAAGTAAAGAACAGAATGATTGAGTGTATTTTTAGGGTAGATCAAGAAAATATATTAAGGCAATTAAGCAGATAAATAAAATGCAGTTAAGGTTCAGATTTCCTGACTCTTAATAAGCGTTTAATAAGTTTTAGTATTTTTTAATTATGCCAGTATGAAAATATATGTTTTTTATTTAGTGAAAGATATAGAAGTAATTTCCAATTATGTGCAGTTTCCTATGCCTTGTGTGATCTTGGTATTGTATCTCTGGGCTAGAAACAATGACTCACTAGTTCCAAGATAAATAAAATGAATTTCTGAACAAACTAAAAAAGAATTTCAGCAGTGATAATAGCCTTGTATTAACTGTCAAAGTCACTGAAAACTAAAATTCATAGGTGAAATACACACAACTTTGCCATGTCTGTCTCTGCCTTTGTTTTTTGTTTTATGGGTTTTTTTGTTGTTGTTGTTGTGTTTTTTTATTTTGTTTTGTTTTTCTGCTTTCTGTATTATCATCTATCAAATAAATACCACCTGCCAAATGGTATGCTGTGGAGTCCTCAGTACAATCTGAGTAAAGCAATAGTAATTGCAAAGTTTAATCTAGAATACTTTTACCTATTTTTATACAACATACTATGAAAAATGGTATAGATATTAAAATAATTGAAAAATATTATATTGACCAGTCCTGAACAAATACCATCATTTAACACATTACTTGCAAAGATACAAAATGCAGACTGAAATAAGCATAAAGTAAGTATAGTGTAAGCTTTTTAAAAAATCTACCATCTTATTGCTGCTGGGTCATCAGAAATATGACTACACTATTCCAAGCAGCTGAGAAAAAAAAAAAAAATGACTCCTAAACTATTATGGTGGGAAAAAAAGTTCATTATAATGGTTTTGCATTTCTGGCTACCCATTTCTCCGTGTGACTGAGAAAAAGAGAAAAAGATCCACATTAGTATAAATCAGATGTTATCTGGGGAAAAACTGAAATTACACTTACCTATATTAGGAAGCTAAAAAATCAATACAGAGAGGTAATGTGATAAAGAGGTTAAGGACAAATTCTGGAGATGAAGAATCGTAGTTCAAATCCTGGCTATTCTACTTGTAATCTCTGGTTGTGTGCAAATCACCTCTCTGTGCCTTAGGTTCCTAACTGTATGTTAATAGTATTTGTCTCAGAATAGTTTTTATGTTGTATATGGTAGTATCCATAATATATTTAATCATATCTAAGTGTTTGCCCTTATTTTTGCTGATAATTCATTATTATCCCATTCTCTCCAACACAGGTGTTATAGGAAGCTCACATATTTGGGTTGAATTCTTAGTCCTGGTGAACTAACACAGTCATCGGACTATGCCAGGTTCATGAGTTACTGGTCTGCACTGTACTAAGCTACTTCAGTAGATCCTTCTTTACTTAGTCCCTCTTCACAAAATTACTGCTCAAGTTTGCATGTAGTTGTGACTTTTACTGAGTACTAGGAGACATTTTCTGAATATCATTACTATGTAAAAAAGAATTTACCCATCCATATTCTTTTTTTTTTTTAAGATTTTATTTATTTATTTGACAGAGAGAGATCACAAGTAGGCAGAGACTCAGGCAGAGAGAGAGAGAGAGGAGGAAGCAGGCTCCCCGCTGAGCAGAGAGCCCAATGCGGGACTTGATCCCAGGACCCTGAGATCATGACCTGAGCCGAAGGCAGCGGCCTAACCCACTGAGCCACCCAGGCGCCCCTACCCATCCATATTCTTAAAAAGTCTTTCATTAATTCTCACTAACCATCAACAGTTATGATGTACTAGTTACATCATCTGCTTTTTCTCTCCTGCTGAAAGGCCCCATCTACCCTTTTCTCAGATCTTCCTGGGAATTCCCAATTTCTCACTTAATTATGAAACATTAATTTTGCTCTTTTGTGTCAATGTTTTTATTTCTAGGCAATGCCCAGGAGCTAATTATCAAGTCAATGTACTTTCCTAATAATAGAAGATAATTGTTCTAGAGTAAGAAAGTAATTAGAATTATTGAGCATCTATTTTATTTCAGGTATATGTTTAGTTTTAAACAAATTTTAAAAACCCAAACATACAATATTTGGAAACTAAAGAATATTGTAAGAAACCTGGTGATTCACAGACCTGTATCCCTGGGGATAAAAATATATGTTTATAAAAAATTAAAAATTAAAAAAAAAAGAAATTTGCCATTAAAAAAAAAAAGAATACATATCTAGAAAATGGCAGGTCCAGAATCTGGACGCACATTCTGTGTACCACACTATGTTGAAATGTCTCTTCTCAACTTTTATATAGAGAACCTTTTTCTTTTAGTCAGATTATACTTATATGTGATTTCTAATTATTTGGATATGTATAGATCTTACCTTCAGAACTGTATTAATTCAATTTAACAGAATAATACTATTCATTGAAACCATTCAAGAGAAAAAATAATATAAACAGTGGCTGTGGAGTGCCTTTTGCCCCTGTTATTCTTATTTAATTTTAAATGTTGAATTGTGTGAGTAGCTGAGAGAAGAGGAGCTCCTATTTATTTTTTCCTTTTTTTCTTCTATTATTTTAGAACAGTAGGTAGAATTATTCTTTGCTGGATTCTTTGCAGTACAAAATGAAAATGCATGGGATTGTTTTGGGCAGGCAATCAGTTTCTTTTTCTCCAGAGCCCCCTAGCCAGGCCCATAGAGAGCTTCAAGAGATTGCAGCTTCCATGCTGGGATGCACTCAGTATCTGCATGGGGAGTAGGTGAGAGTTCCCCAGCAAGTCTCTTTGGAAGCCACCACTGAGCTACCTGCCAGAGTCAGGGAGGCTGCAACCTTGTCCAGCCCGAGAGGCTGCAGAGCTCTCACTCACTTAAATCTGTGTCCATTTATGTCAGCTGTCAGCTCCATTTATAAAACACAAATTCAAAAATAACTTTAAAATGATACAATAGAACATGAAACCGAGGTGCAGGGCCTCTTATTAAGTTTGGATGCTGTGCAACTTCACTGATCAATGGAGCCAGCCCTGATTAGAGAAATTGACAAAGAATTCAAATATGATTCTTTCGGAAGAATTATAATGCTGTCCATAGTTAATGCTAATTCCTCCTCATGAAGATAAGGAGAGCTCAACATTTCTCTAGTAGATCCCCACTGGGGCCTTAGCCTCAGATTACAGAAGATGGACTAGAAACTTGCCATGAGGCTAGCTGTCTTAATAGGGACACTGGGAGATATAAATATGTTTAATAGATGCAATGAAAGAAAATGATATTCCAGATCAAGTAAACAGTATGATTTTAAAAACCAGAAAGGGGAAGAATAAAAAACATTTTGGGAAAAAAAAGAATGTTGATATATATTGTTAGATTAAAGGAGAAAGGTGGGAAAAGAGTGGGAGTAATATTGAAAATAA
This sequence comes from Mustela nigripes, assembly GCF_022355385.1. Classification (NCBI taxonomy): domain Eukaryota; kingdom Metazoa; phylum Chordata; class Mammalia; order Carnivora; family Mustelidae; genus Mustela; species Mustela nigripes. Next base: position 28,608,313 of record NC_081565.1, read on the forward strand.
GTGAATACGCAATTATAGATTCTTTACATTTAAATTGAAAAAAAATGTTTGAAATTGAAAAACAGTCCATTAAAGGAAAATGATGTGGACTGGTATTGATTGACATAGATTTTAAATTTATTGACAGGGATTTTTTTTCCCTGATGATGGTTTTGAGTTTACTCAAAACAACTGCATGTTTACAAAGCTTATTTGCTAAATTTCAATCTGTCGAGGAGAACGTGTTATAAATGGGGAAAACTAGGGATTAGGAACGAAAATGCTGCATTTTGGGAATCTTTAGAACATCCACGTAGAAATCAGCCTTGTAAAGGAGGAAATCTGGGGAATAATAGCCAGTGTTATAAGTGTAAATTTTCCAATCCATGTAAGAACCAAACCCAATTACAAAATATAAGAATATAAAATGAAAAAAGTCAGTCAGTGTGGAAATTAGAGAATAATGTCAAACACATAATTGCAAATGTTGAGGAAATCCTGAAATTCCTGACAAAAGAATTATATGGTGAAGGAGAGAACCATTCCTCATATTCCCATCTTTGAGGAGCAAGAGCTGAAGTCAAGATCAAGGTAGGATAGTAGAAAAAAATAGATGATTTTAACTAAGACTGTAACAGATGAAAACACAGGATCCACAAACAGCGATGTATAGGTGGGATGTGAGTTAGGTTAGAACATACACGGAAAGAGACACACGTGGTATGGAGAGTAGATTTTTAATTGACATTTTCACCATTGTATTTAATGTGTTCACTCGAAATTAGAGCTGGCAAGCAACTTCCATGACAGGAAGATTAGCAACTAAATGGGATTTTATACTTCTCCAGGGTGTTAGAATTTTCAGTGTGTCTTCACGATAGTCCTAGAATATAATCAGACCAGAGTCACATCAGATGCTAAAAGTTCCTTTATTCCTCTACTTAAACTGTGAGTTCCACACTTAAAACTTTAGTATTCTGAGTGATTAAATCTATGAAATAAACTAATTTCATATGCCTCCTCTCATGGGCAGAATTGTGTCCCCCCAAATTCAAATGCTAAAATCCTAACTCCCAGTATCTCAGAATGTTTCTGTATTTGGAGATAAGGACATTGAATAGGTGATTTTGGTTAACTGAGGTCATTAAATTGGGCCCCAATCCAGTATGACTGATATCCCTATAAGAAGAGATTAGGACACAGACACACAGAGGAAAAACAGATGAAGGGGGAAATGTTATCTAGAAGCCAAGGACAGATGTCTCAGAAGAAATAAACTCTGCAGACATCTCGATCTGAGACTTCTATCTTGCAAAATTATGAGAAAATAAATTTGTTCTTTAGGCCATCCAGTCTGTGATCATTTATTATGGAATATCTAGAAAATAAAGCATACCTCTCCTATGTAAGTTCTAAGAAAAACTTATTAACTATAACTGCAAAAGGTTAAAGGCTGTCCGATTATATCCAGTTATACTAAGTTTAAGAAAATATGTGTTTTGAATATACTTACTTACATTCAAGTATAGTATTCCCCCCTTATCTGTGGGAATACATTCTAAGACTCCAATGGATACCTGAAACTACAGATAGTACTGAATCTTATATATACTGTTTTTATATCTATATATAGATATAAATATATCTTATATATACCAGGGAAAGTTTTTCTCTTCCTAAGAGGAAGTTACTTCCCCTGGTAAATATAACAGTATATCTTCTATATACTGTGGTTTTTCCTACATATATATCCCTATGATAAATCTTAATTTATAAATCAGGCATAGTAAGATATTAGCAGCAATACTACTAATAAAATATAGTACTTATAATAGTATACTATAATAAAAGTTATGTGGATGTGGTCTCTCTCTCCCCAAATATCTTATTGTACTATACTCACCCTTCTTATGATAGGAAGTGAAAAACTGCCTACATGGTGGGATGAAGTGAAGTGAATGATGTAGGCATTGTGACATAGCGTTAGGCTACTACTGACCTTCTAACAATAAGTCAGAAGGAGGATCATCTGCTTCTGGACTATGGCTGACCACCAGTAACTAAAACCATGGAAAGTAAAACCTTGAATGGGGAGGGGCATGTGGTAGGTATATATAGGAGGGAATGATATGAAAGAAAAGTTTCTGAAGACATAAACAGAACCTATTGAATACAGTTGATGGCCATACTTCTTTTTTTCAGATCAGTTCATTTATTAAAGTAAATTAGATGCAACAAATAACTCTATTTCCTTGAAAATAAAAGAGCTCATTTATGAAATATATTTCAGATGATTCTAATCCTTCAGCATTCTGTGGATGCCCTTTATTTCTAAATAACAACGCTTTAGCTACAATCAAATCATCTTTGAGACATTCTGATTACCTAATATAACTCTGAATTTCAGGAGGATTCGATATTAATAGGAGATATATATTAATGGTTGTTTCACTTATAAGCTAGTTTCACAAGGGCTTCCCACCTTAAATACTCCTTTGAAATTCCTTCTCTGTCCTCTTCATTATTACCATTTCCCAACTAATATATCATTTATTCTCCATAAATACCTTTAAACCAAACTTGTGGTGCAGATGTTTTTCTTTGCAGGTATAGGGCAGTAGATGATAATAATAGATGAGGCAAGAAAAAACTTACATATTAAATATCACTATCCTAAAATTAGATGTCCATTACACATAAAAGAAAATTTCTGCTTGGCTCTCTCTTCCCTTCCCTTCTGTCTTTTCTCTTTACTTCTCTAATTCTCTTCTTTTCTCTTCCCTTCCTCTCTTCTCTTCTCTTTATTTTTTTTTCAGTAGGCTCTATACCCAGTATGTGGCCCCAAACTCATGACCATGAGGTTGAGACCTGAGCTGAGATCAAGAGCAGAATACCCAACCAACTCTGAGCCACCAGGTCCCTCTCTCCTTAGCTTTCTTATGCCCTTTATTGCTGTCTTACCCTTGCTTCTTATGATAACTTTCTCCAGCACCAACTGTCAGCTTTCCTCTCCCCACCCCCCCCCAAAAAAAGAAGGAAAGAAAGAAAGGAAGGAGGGAAAGAAAAAAAAGAGAGAGAAAAGAAAGGAAATATAAACAAAAAATTCCCTGTTTTTTTCTTATGTAGAGAAATTGACTTTTTGTAAAGTAAACACCTTCTATCTGGGTTATGCTTATAAGGTCTCATCTTTCATGCCCCACTATCCCATTATTCTGTTAAGGTACTTAACCTGAGACAAAGAGAATTTGATTTCCCTGGTAAATCAATTGGTATAAAGCTTTTTCTTTTTTTTTACTTTTTTACAATGATTAATGAGAAGCTAAGACAACAATATGAATTTAATAGGGAACTATTAGAGATAAAAAAAAATTCTATACTAGAGTATAATGTCCTTAGAAGTAGTAGATATAGACAATGTAACAATGATGGAATAACTAGTGTGCATATATACAAAAAGTCTATTAAAATTCTAAAGAAAAGAACAAAACAATGACATGAATAAAAATTTTAAAAAATTGATAAATCAGAAATGCAGTGCTTTAAAATTCTTAATACACTTCACCTACATGCAATTCACAGTAGGGCTTCTGATGGGTGGGAGTCTGTTCATGTAGTCTTTATCTTGATCATCCTCTTTTGCTTCACACACATTAGGTGATTTAGGGAAACTCTCCCATTAAAGCTGTTCTCCTTGTTTGGCTGTAATCCTTGAATAAAGGTCAGGAAAGAATAATCATCCTACATTGATAGCTACTTGTATGTCACAACTCTGGTACCAGCATGATGATGCTTTTGTATCTTTTTTTCTGCCTAAAAAGAACAGCAGGTGGCAATAATCTTTCCATGGCAATGTGTTAAAGAAAAAACTATCCCATAGCTTATTTTTGGACCATGGTGGTGAATGATTGCTACCAAAGGTTGCTGCTTTTCCTTAATCTTAGGCCCCTTTCTTTATCTAGATTTTCAGTTCTTTATCAGTTTTTTTTTTATGACTTTATTTGACAGAGAGAGTGTGGAGAGAGGGCCAGTGTGAGCAAGTGCACAATTAAGGGGATCAGCAGGTAGAGGGAGAGGGAGAAGCAGGCTTCCCACTGAGCATGCAGCCCAATGCCCAGCTTGATCCCAGGACACTGGGATCATGACTGGAGCTGAAGGCAGATGCTTAACTGACTGAGCCACCCAGGTGTCCCTCTTTATCAGCTTTTAATATTTGTTCATTCATATCTCCAGAACTGAGCTTGAATTTCAAATCAGCAGTTGATACTAATTTTCATCTTTCCATTTTTTTCTGATTTTGCATATATCTGAAGTTGAAAAGATATCGGTATTTGTGCAGTCCTGAATATAAGAAGATCTTCTAAAAGTTAAACCTAGTCAAAGACAAAAATGCCCTACTCTGTGTTAAATTATTATGTTGTACACCTGAAACTAAAATTGTGTGATGTGTGCTTCAATCAAAACAAAACAACCTTGCCTGAAAGGCACGTGACATGCTCAGACAGACATTTCAAGGAACATTCAAGAGAAATGTTTCAGATATGATTTATGTTAAAATTGTCTTAAGGGTTCTTTTAAATATATTATTAGATATCCAAATATATTATGTGATGCTTAATATTGGTATCAATAAAAACCACATCTTTACATTTTTCTCTACAAAAAATTTATTTCTGATGCCCAGGCATATTTTTTATTTAACTTCCTTTACTTCCTTTATCCCAGGGCTGAACCTGCACCATTCCATGTTCTTTTACCCTTTATATACACCACGGAACATCTTTATTATTGCCATAGGAATTACAAATGTAAATACAGTAGCAACTATTTCCATTTGCATGCAATAACAGGAAATGTAAAAATTTAGTATAAAACTTTTTGAAAACCATAAAACTGATTCTTGAACAGATTTATACTGTGATTAGATTTCTTATTGACTAGATTTTCTAATACTTTCATCTAATAAGAAAACTAGGAGTTACCCTTCAGATACCCTGCCCCCATATTTTCTCCTAAAAATATTTTTTATTTGTGACATATTATAATTTATTTCAACAGGCAATTTTTTAATCATGTGTTAAGCCCCAGATTAGGCTGAAGGCACAAGTACTATTTAAATCATTTAACAAGGAAAAGCTTGAAATGGAAACTTTTCATCTTTTCACTTCATTGTTTGACAAAGGCCAAGGGATTTTGAATAATGTTTCTTTAGAATTACTTCCATTGAACTCTGGACTATCACTTTCTCAATGAGGCCAAACTTTGTATAAAAATAATGCAAATGTCTACAAAACTTGCATATAAGTTTTGAATGTTTACGGGCCTTCGGTTAATGCCTTCTCCTTGCGGGGGGGGGGGCAAACTTTTTGTGTACTTCAAGACACTTCAGAAAACTTGACTCAGTAAACCCACAGAGTAGTGGTTTTGGATTTCTGCCATCTCTTGTGAAATTGAGCCCTAATTTAGAGCTGTATTAATAATGCCTTATCTACTTAGCCATCCTCCTTTCCCCCAGTTATCAAAAGGTTAGCTTCACTTGGACCTCGTTTTTGTCAGTTAGGTGGTTTCATCAGGTTTCAAGAACCATTACAGAATGACTGTCACCTTTTCTACAGAAATAACTTAAATTCTCTTAACCTGAGGTACTAAAGTTCAATAGTAAGTGACTTAGCCATCAAACCTATGTGACAATGTCAAACATAAAACTTTTTTTTTTTGAGAAAAATAATATAACTCTTTCATATCTTGTACTACTTGGAAAGCCTACATTATCAAAGTTATATAGTAACTTAAAAGAAGAAAACCCAAGTAACTTTCAACTTTACAGAAGCAAAAACTACAGAAGAAATGCAGACTATGTTTATGATGCATAAACAGTGAGCAGAAAAATGAATAACCCAGTTAGTTATATGTAGGGGTATGTATTTGCATGCGAGGATAGTTTGGACATTAACTATTAATCCTTTAATGTATGTATACCAAGGAATCCTTATATAGGAAGGGTTAGAGAACATTCTTGATTATTAAAAGGTAGTCTTATTTCTTTTTTGTTTTTTTTTTATTTTTTCTTTTCTTTTTTTTTTTCTCTTTGGATACTTTGGATATATATATATACACACACACACAGAGAGAGAGAGAGAGAGAGGAGGAGAGGAAGAGTCCAGTCTGTATTTGTCAGGAAATATCTTGTAATAGGTATATATTAAAAAATATATATATATATGTAATATATATATAATATATACACACACAAAATATTTTAATTGACTAAAATATTCAGCTACATTAAAAATTATGAAATTTGCATGAGAACCATACTTTTTTCCCCCATTGGAATCTTGTAAATGGCCCAAATACTGGAGATAAAGGATTTTCAACTGAAGAAAATGGATGTCCCTGTTCTTAACCATCATGGAAAATACAGCAGAATATGAGGCAAACATTAGGACTGCAAGAGTAGCCATCTTCTCCTGTATCAAGTCCAGTTTTTATGGAAGCATAGAGTCATAAACAATTTCAGTAGGGAGAGAGTGATATGCCTCTGGGCATATATGTCAGAATAGAAATGAGAAATTATTGGTACCACTGTCCTTTTGTTTCTTCTGGGATTAGTGGCAGAAACAAATTCTGGCAGCATCACCAAATCAAAAAGCATAAAAGCATCCTATTTTTGAAAAAATCTAAATTGAAATCATTGTAAAAGAAGTAGCCCAACAGAGTTTAAGATGCTGTTTCCTGGTGAGAAACATGAGGAACGAAGATTCATCCTTTGGATATACAGAAAACCATGCCCTTTCTTCAAGATAGGAATAGAACAGGATAGATATAGCAGGGGTCACAAAAGAGAGTTGCTGGGCTTGCAGATTGGATTTCTTTATGACCTATTCAACAGTAGTGATGATGTTATGGCCAGAGAATAATTGGAAAAAAAGTTTTTTAAGATTTTATTTATTTGGAAGAAAGAGTGTTAGCAGAAGTAGAGTGAGCAGCAGGCAGAGGGAGAGGGAGAAGCAGGCCCCCCACCGAGCAGGGAGCTGGACCCGGGGCTTGATCCCAGGACACTGGGAATATCACCTGAGCCAAAGGCAGACAGTGTTTAACCGACTGAGCCACCCAGGTGCCCCTGGAAAATTTTTCTAGGGCACATTTCTCAGAATTAATGTATTCTGCTACTGGCCCTTCCTCTTCTACATGGTTATGACCAGTAAGCATTATATGCATTGATCATTAGATATAGAAATCAAACATCAATTTAAATTAATTTTGGAAAGAATTTTTTTTTAATTGTTGATAGAAAACATGGCAAATGCCGAAGGCTGAAGGAAAGTTTCCTTCTTTTTACCTCTCATTTAAATTTCATAACCTCTTATTATTGTGTGTCAGTTTACCCCCTAGCCTCTATCTGCAGCAGCTCCATACTTGGTTATCTTCCAGGTGAAATGATTTTTTATTAAACATCTCCATAGTTGCATGGCAGCAATATTATAAGATGCACATATATAAGCAGATATTCAGTAATGCAATATTTATTCTTTGGTATGAATTCACTTCTAGTTGACACATTCCTTCAGCCTTCAGAATTTCATTGAAAAGTGTGCTTTATGTTCTTTATGTTCTTTCTTTATGTATGTTTCTTTTTTTATCTATCAGATTTTTCATATACTGGGTCTTAGTTAAACTTCATTCCTCCAAAAACAACCAGAACATATTTTTGGCTCTTATTTTCATGTTATAGTCTTAAATAACAGACCCTTAGCATCTCATGAGGGAAGGAATTAAAGAAAAACTATCCAGAAATATAATTCAGGTTTGCATTTATCAATACCCAATACTTCAAAGGAAATCTCACACAATGGAGTTGGTAGACTTTATCTTCCCCTTAATGCTGAAAGCTAAATGTGAGGTAAGTCTGATGTGAGATGCATCTTACTTGCCCCAAGAAAAGGCCTGAATTCTCAAAGTAATACTTAGAAATTTCTGAAAAAAAGTGAAATTCTTCTTTATTCTAATTCTTCAAGGAGAAAATTTCTTCATCTCAGGAAAGTAATCTATGTACCTCTACCTGTAAATAGATCTTTGCCCTCTGAGGTTCTAGATATTCACATTTTGATTCCCACGATGATTCTTACTCTTTTTAAACCTCGTTTCGATCTCGTGTGTGAGCACAACAGTTAAAACTATGTTAATAATCAACTTGTATATACTAAAGCCAAGGAGGAGAGAGGATAATTAGAACAGTGGTACAGAACTTGATCTACAGAGCCCTTCACCTTCCCATGTAGCATTTATATACTGAATATTAAAAATATTGCATATACTTATTGAAGCTTACTTAGCCAGAGCACCTTTGTGTAAGGTATACAGTGTGTTCTACTTATGCTCTCTTCTCTTCAGGATTTGTTGGATGTACAGTGTATGCACAGAGACACACAATACACAATTTCTGTCTGCATATAGGTGTGTGTTTTTAATGTGAATGATATTCTTTTATCACCAGTGAAAGATTGTGGTAGAACCTGCAGTAAAACATGCATCTTGTACCATAGACTAAAATGGGACCACCTAACTGTTCGTTGAATCTAACTTACTGCCATTCAGAACAAAACTCAGAGAAAGGCTCAATTTTGGTTTTGTTGGATTTTATTTTATATTAATACTTTTGTTAATTATTCGAATTAACTATACATTTTACCAGCTTTCTTTCTCATCATTATTTGTTATATTTCATGATCATAGGAATAAGATAAATTGATGAATTTATTAGTGTGCAAAAATACATTTAATATATATATATAATTTGCTATGATAGTCCTTAAATAGTGCAGTTTTATATGAAATGTATCAAAATATATGAAATATATATGTGATACATAAGGAAAAAGAAAACTATCTCTGAGACCACAAATCAGCTTCAGTATAAAACTTTCTGGTTTTCTTAGAGTCCATTGTGGACTGTGGACCAAAACCAATACCCTTTTTTTTTTTACATTTTTTTTTTAAATTTTTTATTTATTTTTTATTTTTTTATTTTTTATAAACATATATTTTTATCCCTAGGGGTACAGATCTGTGAATCACCAGGTTTACACACTTCACAGCACTCACCAAAGCACATACCCTCCCCAATGTCCATAATCCCACCCCCTTCTCCCAAACCCCTCCCCCCAGCAACCCTCAGTTTGTTTTGTGAGATTAAGAGTCACTTATGGTTTGTCTCCCTCCCAATCCCATCTTGTTTCATTTATTCTTCTCGTACCCACTTAAGCCCCCATGTTGCATCACCACTTCCTCATATCAGGGAGATCATATGATACAACATGGATGAAACTAGAGCGTATCATGCTTAGCGAAACCAATACCCTTTTTTTCTCTTCTACTTTTTTTTTTTCCTCCTTCTCTCTTTGAAAGGATTGCTAGCCTCAATTTTGTTTTATCTTTTGTCTGTGTTTATTTAGAATGTAATCACTATGTGCTCATTCCTAAAAATTATATTTTAAGTATCATGTATTTGACACATAAATACATGATATCATACTATAATTTTGGGGCTTTCATATTTCCTTTTCTGTAAATTGCCTCCACGTATGTCCATTTATCTTCTGGATACTTTGTTTATTTTTAAGTTTATAGGAATCCTATGTATAATTTCAGTCCTAAATTGTGCAGTCAAATGTGTTGAAAATATCATTGGTTAGTTTTGCTGTCAGATGACACTGAGATAATTATGGCATCTTTGGAATTTGATAGTTATCTGGCAGGTAAGTCTTGCTCTTTGGAAATTCCTTGACTATTCTTGGCCTTTTACCATTTAAAATTTATGTTTATTAAATTTCACCAAATCCTATTGGATTTTGATTAGAATTAAATTGAATTTATATATTATTTTTGATAAGTGTAGGATTTTGTGGTACTAAGTTTTCTAATTTATGAGTATGTGATATCTCTTGATTTATTAATATCTTTCAATATATATCAGTGACTTTTATGTATGCTAAATATAAGTTAAATTAAATTTAATTTATATAAGTTAAATATTATAAATGCATTTTTCCTATAAAAATTTTATCCACATTGTCTTAGATTTTTACCCCTTAGGTATATTAGAATTTTTGGTGTTATGTTAAGTGATATATTATAATCACTTATTAGAAATGCTTGTAGTTTTAATATGAAAGTGTAGTAAAATTTCAGATACTAATTTGAATACAAAAGTTTCATTGTTAATTTATAATTTTGTACAATCTACAATTTCTATAGTCCACTTGTAGATTCTTTTTCCTATATCATCTGTAAAACTAAGGGATCTGAATTGTTTTTTCCTATCTCCTCATCTACTTTCTTTTTTTTTAATTTTTAATTTTTTTATTAACATGTAATGTATTATTAGCCCCAGGAGTACAGGTCTGTGAATTACCAGGTTTACACACTTCATAGCACTCACCATAGCACATACCTTCCCCATCCTCATCTATTTTCTTTACTTGATTTATTGCAGTAGCCAGTGTCTCCAGAAGAATATGAAACAACACCAGTAAGAATGGATACTTTTTACTTGTTTCTGGTAATAAAATAAATACTTTAAATATTTCATGTTATGTATTTGTTTCAAGTTTTATAATAGTTAAGGACTGTCAGGTTAAGAACATTCTATTTTCTGCTCTTCTTGGTAAGATATATTTTAAAAATAATGAGCAGATTGTGATTCCTTAACCCTCATTTTTGTAACAATTGGGATGATTATTTAATTTTCTCATATACAAGTTACTTTATATTAATTTTTTGTAATACTAAAAAGTGAATTCCTGTGAAAAGTTTAAATTACTCATGGTGTATTATTACCTTAATTTGTTCTTAATTTGGCTTGAGGATATTTAAGATATTTGCATCTATGATTAATGTGAGATTTGCTTATAATTCTATTTTTAATATTGTTTTTACTAGATTTGGTACCAAGGTTAGGAGATTTGGCAAAGTAATATAGATACGTTCTCTTTCTGGACTTTATAAAAATTTTGTGGTAAATTTGATTTATTTCTTCCTTGAATGTTAGTAGGTAATACTATTTGGACCTGCCTTTTTATTGTAAGATGATTTTTAAAAATCATATCAGATTTTGTCTTGATTAGAATAATATTAAGATTTTTTGTTTAGAGTCAGTTTTGACAAATATTATATTTTCTTGGGACTTAGAAGTTTTCAAATTTATTGGGATAAAGATTTCAGTTTTTAAGTTATTGGTGCCCACTGTTTTTATACATGTTTTACTTTCTTAATATGGTCTGCTTTTTTGCCTTCTTTCTTTCTTCATCAGTCTTAGTTTGTAAATCTTAAAGGCTTATGAATCTTATATTTTTTAAGAAGATTACTTTTGTTGATATATTGATCTTATGTTTTTAAATTTATTTATGATTTCTTTTTGTTCTTTGATATTTAATTACATTATGTTTTAGTTTATCTAATTTGTTAAGTTGCATTATAGAAAGTCTCTGCTGCAATTTTTTAAAAAGGTTTTATTTATTTATTTGAGAGAGAGACAAAGATCATGAGCAAGGTCGGGGAGAGGGAGGGTGGCAGGGAGTGGGGGGTGATACAGAGGGAGAGAGAGAAGCAGAATTCCTGCCAATAGTAAAGCCCAATACTGGGCTCTATCCCAGTGCCCTGTCATTACTTTGTCTTTCTGCTTTTATTAAAATGTGATATTCCTTTATTTATATCAGGATAGATATTAATTTCCAACAATTAGAATCTTCCTCAATTGTATGTATGCTTGAATTTTAACTTAATTAATTTGTGACCAGATTTTTTTTTTCCCCATCTTTTGAGGCTTGCTTTAGAACTTTGAATGAGATTAGTTTTCATGAGTGGACCTTACATACTGGACAAAAAGGCATATATTTTCTTAGTTATGAAGTATAAAGTTATATATTGATCTAGTATATTTAGGTGTTTGTTATGTTAAATTTTCAAAATTCCTACTGATACGTATTTTCTGTAATTTCCAGAGAGAGATGGATTAAATTTTCCCTGTAGGATGTTGGATCTATGTCTCCTTTTAATTTAATTTTTACTTTATATTTTCAAGGTACTTTTAATAGTTGCACAAAAGATTAGAATCATCATATTTCCCTGGTGAACTAAAACATATGCTATTGCCAGTGACTGTCCATTCATTTGAAGCTTTTATTTTGCCATAAGTGATCTTTTGATTTATTTCAAACTGTCAATACCAATGATCTTTTGGTATTAATCTGCTGTTTTAAAAATCTATTGTTGTATAATTATTTTTAATTTTTAGTCATAAAATTTTACTGATATATTTTTATTGATATGGAAAAATACTTGTCATAGTGTTTATTGCTTAGTGTGAAACATAACATTTATATGAAATAATATGGATATATATAATATGTATTTTTCATGAGTTTTGGGATATTTGTTCACACCAAACTATACTTGATAATTGTAGGGAAAATCCGAATGTGCTCCTGGGATTCAGATGTGTCAACCCTCATTATTTTGGAGTTCTTCAAGGTTCTAGTTTGCTAAGTAGAGCAAATTACCCAAAGGCATGGCCCTGTCTTTACCAGTGTCTAGCTCCACAACAACTATTATAAATATATGATGTGAGGCTGGAGAGAGAGATAGAAACACATACACACACACAGAGGGAGAAACAGAATTTTACATGAAGTTTTTTTAAAGTTTTTCAGACTTCTTAGTTTGTCAGCTTGTCTTGAATTATTTCAATACACATCTGTCCTGAGAAAAGTAACTAGATTGCAAAAATAAATGAGGTTAAACTTATCACATCATGAACTTCCAAAGAAGTTTTGGACAGTACTTATACATGAATGATTTATTCTGAGTAATTCTATCTTATATTGGAATGATGGATTTATCTATTCTGCAAGTACTTACTAGTTTAGAAAAAATTTCTCTAGAAAATCTTTACTTCTGTCAGGCTTTACCCCCAGATTCAGAAGTCAATTTTAAATATGCTTTTAATTTTTTTAGAGATGCTTATATATGTCTAGAATAAAGAATTCCAAGGAATCAACCTAAAATTCTGAGGTAACATTTCTGAAATAGAACACATATGCATTCACATATACATACACAAACATATACTTATGTACATACTCTTTATTTACATAGAATCACCTAAATTTTGCAGGGTTTTCATTGAATATGCTATCACTTTAATGGAAGTTACATTGCATAAAAGTAGAACAAAATACTAGTTTCATATCCTTTTATAATAAAAAATAAGTTCAATATAATAATGATTTAATAAGTATTTCTGTGTATCATGATGCTTGTATTCTAAATCCTCATAAATTTTTCCCATTTTCATAAAATTTTAGAGCATAATATTGAAATCTGCAGTTTATTTTTCAAATCAAATATAAAATTTTCTAGATTGCAATGTTAGTAACTATCATTAAAATTTCTTAGAATTGTTAACAGTTCTCACTGCAAGTAGTTGAATTTATTACAGGAAATTCAGCTTATTAGTTATTTTTCTATAATGTAACATCTGACTTCTGAATTTCTTTCTGATTAGAAAATATTTTATAGTAATAAAATTATTGTGGCTGAAAAATGTATTTCCCTGTATTTGTAGTAAAATGAGATAATCATAGGGTCCTCTTAATTTAATTTTAATTTGTAGTTATTTCACTATGCTGTGCTTTAAGATCAGCTAAATTCCATCATTATTTTTTTGAATGCATGTAACTGGATTCACATAGCATCTTGGAATTTAAAAATAAAATCTTGGGTATTAGTTTTCTAAAATGTCAGAGCAACAGAGTATGAGAGTATTTAAGTATTTGAAACATTTCTTTTTCAGAAATAATATGTTTATCACTTTCTGTTTTATAATTCCCAGTGGTTGACATGGATATTATGAAGGGTTACAATCATTTACCATTCTTTGTTTATATCTCTGGCATGTAATATTTTATATTACTAGGGGTTAAAATAGCACATATAGTGCAGGATTGATGTTGGTCTATATGACTTGCCATTTATTTAAAACTATTTGTTTTCAGTTTATTAATGATTTTTAAAACCATACAATTTAACTTATTGGAAAATTAAAATTTCTTTCAGTGCATTTATACTACTAAGAAAACCTGAAGCCCAGAGGCTCCTGGGTGGCTCAGTCAGTTAAGCGTCTGCCTTCAGTGCAGATCATGATCCCTAGGGTCCTGGGATGGAGCCCCACATTGGGCTCCCTGCTCAGTGGGGAGTTTGCTTCTCCCTCTCCCCCTGATCCTTCCCCTCATCCCTCTCATGCTTGCTTGCTCTCTCTTGTTCACTCTCTCAAATAAATAAAATCTTTAAAAATAAGAGAAAAAAACCCCTAAAGTCCAGTAGTATTCAAATTACTTGTCTTGATTAACTTTAAATTCCACTTTCCTGATTGCTAATTAACCAGGATACAGCCCCTCTAGTTTAGACTAGGGTACTTCAATAATGCATATGTGTGAATTTATGTGGATTCATAAGTACATATAATTTGACCTCCAACCATATTCACTGAAATCTCCTTTTATAGGTATGAATCTGACTGTTTTAAAAAGTATCAATGCTGGGGCACCTGGGTGGCTCCGTCAGTTGAGCGGCAAACTCTTGATTTTAGTTCAGGTCATGATCTCAGGGTCCTGGGATTGAACCTCAGGGGCTCTGCGCTCAGTGGGAAGTCTGCTTGGGATTCTCTCTCCCTCATTCTCTGCCCTTCCTATTGTTTGCATACGTGGGCACATTCTCTCTCTAAAATAAATAAATCTTTAAAAGATGTATCAATGTTAAAGTAAAACAATGCAGAAACAATTTAGCCTGTTGCCAACATTCAGTACTATCAAAAGTCATACATGGAACAATTTTCTAGTTGTCTTTATATATATACTATTATATGATTCATATGACACTAGATATATCAGTTTTCCCTTATTCTATTCAATTCTTAGTAGAATTTAAGACAACGTAAACTAATTAATTGAAATGTAAAAAAAAATAGGATTTACAGAAGTACTTCTTGATGACATATAAAGATAAGAAGAAAACATGAGATATTGTTGAAAACAAACTGTTAGAGCTGATTCCTCAGTAATATTGTAGATAGATAGATGAATCTTTAACTTTACCTTTTCTCCAGTCATAATTCATTTTTTCTCTTGCTTTTTAGAATCAGCACTATTTGGATGTGATATGGTATTTTTCCATCTGCTTTGGTTTCAGTGTTTTATATTCTTTTTCTTGTCCCTCTTTCATGATTACATAATGGATGAGCTAGGATTCAAATGCATATTTTCAGTTTCTGTATCTTTGTTCTCTATAGCTTATTCCTGCAAATACGCTTCATGTAACTTATTAATTACAGTGCAATATTTATGAAAAGACACACAAAAAGATACAGGGAGTAGGAAAAGTAGTAGCCTGACAGGTTCCTTTGAGACTAATGGAGCCAAGCAGTTATGCATTGAACAATTGCCCATCTTAAGAAACTATATGGTGGGACCTCTACACATATGAAGTAATTTTAACAAAACTATACATTTTGCTGGTATAGAAATGATGCTATGAAGAAACCGAGGCTGAGGTGTTAAAAGGAAATCCCCCCAAATCTCAGAACAATTATGTCACAAAATCCTGATCTAAATCCTTGTTTCCAGTGAGATTTAAATTCAGATCAAAATCTTGGTTTTTCTATTAGCTGTGGAAGTTTATTCCTGTTACTTAACCTCTCTCTACTTTAGTTATTATAGGTTGTTATGATGATTAAATGACAATGAAAGAAAAGTGTTTGGCAAATAGTAGACAATAAATGGATAGTTGATTTTGCTATTGATGTTATTTCAATTTAGGAAGATTTTGTAGATTAAGCATATGATTAGTAATTTGAAATACAATATTGAAATTTTTTTTTTAATTTTCCAGTGCTTTTACAGGATTTTCCTGGTTGTACAGTAATGTGGTCTATGACTTCTCACTTAGTAGATGACTTCTAACTTTTCTCTTTTCAGTGATTGCTATTTGCTTTTTTCATTAATAGCATTTGATACCTCCTAGAAATAAAATTGAATAAGGTACAAGTAATGTTTTATATTTTAAATATAACAATAGTTTTTTTTTAATTTTCAAACTTTATTGTTATTATTATTTATGTTTCTGATATGGAATTAGGACCATACATATTAAAAACAGATTTCCTAAATTTTTACTACTACTTAATTAATAAAGCAAATAAGTGGGCTTTTCAAATAACTAGATTATAACATTCATTCTCACCTCCAGAATGTGAAATGTTGTTTTGTACATAACACTTTTTAATGATTCATATTAAGTTCGAATTGAATATATAGAGAAAAAATTTGGTTATTTTATTACTAAATACAGTCTTTTGATAATTTAGTACTTATTGAATGGTATAGTAATATGAGAGGTATAAATATTAAAATACAGAATAACAATTAAGAGTCTAAATAATTTCTGGGTTTTTTTTCCATGTGACATATGTCCTACCAAAAAGCACAAATAAAGTTTGATGAATACTTGGGTGGATAGAGGAAACTCATGCGTTTACTTTTTTTAGGAAATGTAATTATATACGCAGTTGAAGAATGGCTAAAACTATGAGTCAATCCCCTTTCATTAGTGGAGCATAAATTCTGACAATTGTCTAGTAATAAAATTTGATTTATTAATATCTCTTCTACTTCTGCTTTCTCTAGAATATGCACTAAGATATTTATAGGGTAGATGACCATCTCTACTCTGCATAGTTACATAAATTAATTACAGTCAGAATGGAAAATCTATTAAATTTTTCCATGCAAATAAGTTCATCATTTTAAATTAATTTTTGTAGTGCCAATAATAGCAAATGTTTCAAAATCTAGGAATCTGAACTGATGATAATTTAAAGATATTTCAACTCAGTGCAAAAACTAAAGTGTAGTCTAGAACGATTGGATGGAGAATATTTTGATGAAATTTGAGTGCCCAGCAGACAAGGATCACATATGAACTAAGTGATAGTTTCTCATATACCATCTTGCCATTTAACATTATTAAAGTTCAGCAAAATTAAAATTCAGTACATATCATAGACCTTAAATAATACAACCTTGAAAAGTCTTCATTGACAAGGTTCTGTTGTATTTCAAGAGGACCTTTAAAATTTCCGTTTTCTGTATGTCTTTTCTTAGTTTTTCCATGCTTATGTTTTCAGTTATCTCTATGCTATTTAGCATTTTCTTTTCTCACAGCACTCTCTACATGATATAGCATTATAGAGATAGAATTAATGATTGCCTCCGGGGAGAGTTTATAGCCAGTGTTAATGGAATAAGAATTTATAATTCCAGAACTATACCTCTATTTCTAAATTTAGAGCATGGTGTATGTTGAGTATTGATTATTAATTCACTCTTTCTAAACAGTGTCTCTACTGCAAATGTTTTCTTTCACAGTAATGTCTATGTAAGACAAAATTCATTTCAATTTAATGAAAAGAAAAGAAATTATTGACTCTAGAACTTAGGAATTCAAAGCCAATTGCATTCTAAAAATTATCCTATATGATATTTTTATGTGTATAGATATATAAAGAAAGTTCCTAGATCTATATGGACCAATAACAGTGCTTTTAATTTTTTTAACTAAGGGCCTTGTCATAGGATATCCATGCATTGTGAATATTTTATGATGTAAATCTGAAAAAATTCACAAAAATACTGAAGAAAGAATGTGTGTGGTTACACACACACACACACACACATTAACACATAGATATATCTGATGTGTATATATATATATATATATATATATATATGATATTTTATGTATATATTAGGTAGTGCTAAATTTTGTCAAGATTTTTTTCAAATATAAAGAATATAACATTTTAGTAGTTATGATGCCTAAGTTAGAACACTTTAGTTTTCAGTAGCTTATTTTAAACTTTTTATTTTGTCATAATTTCAGTCTTAAGAAATGTGGTAATAATAGACTTAAATTTTCTTCTTTGGTAAAATATTTTACCTTAAAATTAGAAATTTTTAATGCAGGGAACAAGAAAGTGTATCAGTCATCCAAATTTGTTGCAAGAAAATCTTATTTCTCTTGAAATTTAGAGATCAATTTATTAAAATGAAAAGTCATTTTACTTTTCATTTAAATTTATACATTTTGTTTATAGTCTACTTGAAAATATACTGACCCTATCCCTAAGTATATTCATGAGAATTTATTTATTTATTTATTATTTAGGGCTAGAAATGAGCTCTATATGAAGCAAGAAAAAAATATTTCCATTTTCTTGGACATTTGACCAATATTAATGATGAAATTAGAAAACATTCGTTGCTACGAGGAAAAGCTATATTTTACATGTCAAATATATTTTTCCTGAGAATTAAAATATGTGTATTTCTTTGGTTTTGATTAGAACGTTAATTTTTTTCTTTCTCCAGTAAAGCCTGAAAATGCTGATTCTGTTTAAGTTGAGCCACCAAAGAAAACTTGGATTAGAGCTGACTTTGTTAGAAGGGTGAATAGAGACATAAATTTAGTGATCAAAATTTTTGCTTGGTAGACATAAGCAGAAATAGCAGAATGGGAATTTGAAGACCAGCATTCTCACCCAAATTCTATCACTGATATAAAAGCTTGAAATATTACTCAATCTCATTTGACCTCAGTCTATTCGTTAAGGGGTTTTAGAGATAATCTCTCAGATTTCACCAGTTAAAATATCTACATAGTATAGAAAATCCAAATTTTAGAAAGCTTAGAAAATTTGATACATCTAAAAGGGGTATTATAAGATTGAAAAACCAAGAAAAGTGTTTTTGCAAGAAAAAGGTACAAATAAGAGATTCTTTAAGTAGAGTAAGTAACTCTTCCAAGGTTAGCTACCTAATCCTAGATACTAATGCTTTTTTTCATTATGGTAATAACACTTAACATGAGATCTGTTGTCTTAAAAACTTTTAAGATACACAGTACAGTATTGTTAACTAATACATGATGTACAGCAGATCTCTTTAACTTATTCATCTTGTATAACTGAAACTTAGTACCTGTTGAAGAGCAAATCCCCATTTCTCCCTCCCTTTAACCCCTGGAAATCACTATTATACTCTCTGTTTCTATGAGCTTGACTATTTTAGATGTCTCATATAAATGGAATCATGTAGTGTTTGTCCTGTGACATATTTATTTCATTTAGCATGATGTTCTCCAGAGTCAAACATGTAGTTCATGTAACAACATTTCCTTCTTTTTTAAGGTTAAATAGTGTTCCATTGTATATCACATTTTCCTCGTCCGTTCACTTGATGGACATTTAGGTTGTTCTCATATTTTGGCTACTCAGATAATTCTGGAGTGAATGTGAGAGTACAGCTCTCTCTTTGAGATCCTGTTATCAGTTCTTTTGGATATATACACCCAGGAGTGAGAAGATTAGATCATTTGATAGTTCTAGTTTTAATTTTTTGAGGAAACTCCATACTGTTTTCCATAGCGGCAGCACTGTCTTACATTCAAATCAACAATGTATACAGGTACAAGTTTTCCCACATTCTCACCTACACTTACTATCCTTTGTTTTTCTGATAACACTTAAGAGGAGATTAGGGATAATGATTAGGGACACCAAGCATATTTTCATAGGTCTGTCATTATATGTTTTCTTTGTAAGAATGCTTCAAGTCCTTGCACTATTTTGTTTCTGAATTGTAGGAGTTTTTGAAGTTTTCTGGGTTTTTTTGTTGTTGTTGTTTTGTGGTTGTTGTTTGGGTTTTTTGTTTGTGTTTGCTCTTGTTGATTGTTTTGATGAAAAATCTAAGGAATTGCTGTCAAGAATAATGTCATGATGTTTTTTCCCTATGTTTTCTTTTAGGAGTTTCACACTTTCAGGTCTTATGTTTAGGTCTTTACTCCATTTTGAGCTCATTTTGTATATAGTATAAAATAGGGGTCTAATTTCATTCTTTTGAATGTGGATATCCAATTTTTGAAACAAAATTTATTGGAGAATCTGTCATTTCCTCATGTGTATTTTTGGCACCTTTGTTAAAGATCAATTGACTCTATATGCATGGGTTTATGCACAAATGTGTGGAAATTTTGCAGTACACTACTGAACAGCCAGTGGGTCAAAGAAGAACTCAAAGGGAAATTAGAAAATGTTTCAAGATAAAAATACAAAATACCAGGACATATTGGAAAGAGTAAAAGCAGTACTAAGAGGAACGGATATAGAATTAAACATGTACATTAGAAAAGAAGAAAGATCTTAAATAAACAATCTAACTTTATAGCTCAAGGAATTAGAAAAAGAATAAAGCTAGCAGAAGGAAGAAATAATAAAGATTAGAAGAAATAAATGAAATATAGTACCAAAGTACAGTACAAAAAATCAAAACTGACTTGCTTTTTGAAAAGATAAGCAAATTTGAACAACCTTTTACTAGACTAGGAAAAAAAAAAAACCAAACAAGATAAGAAATAGAACAAGAGACATTTACAAGGGAAATGTCAGAAATTAAAAAAAAATGATTATAAGGGACTAGTATGAACAGTTATACACTGACATATCAGATAAACCAAAGAATGGATGAATTCCTAGAAGCATACAGCCTACCAAGACTGTATCATGAAGAAATAAAAAACCTCAAGGGAGTAATAATGAGTTAGGAGTTTGAACTAGTAATGAAAAACCTCCCAGCAAAGAAAAGTCCAGGACCAGATGGCTTGTTGGTAAATTATAATAAACATTTAAAGAAGAATTAACATCAATTCTTCCTAAAGTCATCTTCTGTTTTTTACAGAAAAGGAGGGAACACTTGCAAACTCATTTATATGAGGCCTCCATTACTCTGAAAACAAAACCAGGTAAAAACACTACAAGAAAACTACCACTATCCTTGATGGATATTGATGAAAAATTCAACAGAATGCTAGTGAACTGAATTCAGCAACACATTAAGAGGATCATACATCAAGATTAAGTGGGTTTAATACAAGGATATTCAACATATACAAACAAGTAATATGATGTACGACATTAACAGAATGAATGGCAAAAATTAAATAATCAATTCTGTAGCTACAGAAATACCATTGGACAATATTAAACATATTTTCATGATAAAAACTCTTAATAAACTAGATATAGAAGGAATTTACCTCAGCATAATAAAAGCCACATATGAAAAGCCCAAGCTGACATCATACTCAGCTTCGAAAACCTAAAGCTTTTCCTCTAAGATCTCTGTGAAGGCAAGGATGCCCAATCTAGCAACTCCTATTCAACATTGTACTACAGGTCTTAGAGAAATTAGGCAAGAAAAATAAAAGGCATTTAAATCAGAACTAAAGAAACAAAATTATCTTTGTTTGTAGATAGCATGAACTTTTAAGTAGAAAACCCAAAAGACTCCACAAAAAATTTAATAAAACTAATGAATAATCAGCTCACTTACTTACAGATATTAAATGTAAACTATAAAAAGAACCCTAACCTTAGATTCATTCTGGTACAGAAAATGTGACTTACTAAAGATCACACAACTTGTGGTGTTAGAACCCAAAACAGATATCAGTGAGTTGACTCCTTTGTGCAGCATCAGCAGCTGTAGTAGTAAAAGCAGTGGAAATGATAATGGCAAGCCTTCTGTTGTGTGCCAGCCACTGTTTTTTTTTTTTTTTCAAAGACTTTATTTTATTTATTTGACAGAGATCACAAGTAGGCAGAGAGTCGGGGTTGGGGAGTAGTCTCTCTGCTTGAGCAGGGAGCCCAACGCAGGGCTCAATCCCAGGACCCTGGGATCATGACCCAAGCCGAAGGCAGAGGCTTTAACCCACTGAGCCATCCAGGCACCCCCCATCCACTGTTTTAAATACTTTATACACATTAACTAATATAATGATCACAACAACCCTATGCAGTAGATTCTGTTATGTTCATTTCACAAATGGGGAAACTGAAGTACAGAGAGGGTATCTAAACAGAAAACAAAGTTGGTAGGTTACAGATCTGAATTTAAAAATGTAGGTACTCTGGTTCTCAGAGTGCATACTGGTTTGTTTCTTAAAAAGTGAAAAAAAAAAAAGTAAGTTGCCATTTTGTTTCAAACATCTTTTTAAACTCATAAAAACAATTTTAAATGCACAACTAATATGTTTTGGGTCAGCTTTATTATTAGCACAAATAATGTAGCATATACATATAGTTGACCCTTGAACAACATAGAAGTGCAGCACCCAACATAGGGTGCTATCCCCCCTGCAGAGTTAAAAATCTACATGTAACCTTTGACTTCCCCAAAACTTACCTAGTAATAGTCTGCTGTTAACTGGAAATCTTACCAGTAACATAAACAGCCAATTATAACATATTTTTGTATGTTATTTGTGTTACATACTTTATTCTTTTTTTTAAATTTATTTTTTATTTTCAGCATAACAGTATTCATTATTTTTGTACCACACCCAGTGCTCCATGCAATCCGTGCCCTCTATAATACCCACCACCTGGTACCCCGACCTCCCACCCCCCCGCCCCTTCAAAACCCTCAGATTGTTTTTCAGAGTCCATAGTCTCTCATGGTTCACCTCCCCTTCCAATTTCCCCCAACTCCCTTCTCCTATCTCCCCATGTCCTCCATGCTATTTGTTATGCTTTATTCTTAAAATTAAGCTAGAAAAAAATTTTATTAGAAAAAACATAAGGAAGCAAAAATATATTTACAGAACTGTACTATAAAAACTCGCACATAAGTGGACCGCACATTTCAACTCTGTTTTGTTCAAGTGTCAACTATATTCATCTTTAAAGGCCACTTTCAATTGTAAAGAAAATAGGTAATCAGTGCCTTCTTTTCTTTGCAGTAGCCCTTAAGCCAAGCTCCTTTGCACTGTAGAAAACAACAAAGGGCCAATAGGCAGAGTTGTGAAATTGGATATTTTTCAATAAAAAGAGATAACTGTGTTTTCTGAGAGTAAAAATGAAGCTAACAAAAAATAGACCAATCCCCTGCTCTCCCTATATGAGTGAGGCACAAGTAGTTATTTGCTGATGTTTAATAACTGTCTCTCTGGAAAGAGAGACATAAGATTATTATAAATTTTATATAGAGAATGTATACCACAGTTTACATGTAATAATAAATACACGATATTATTATTGTAAACTATTGTAAACTCAATAAAAGAACTAATGAACAAATTCCGTAAATTCATGAAATATAAAATGAGCTTACAAAAATCAGTTGTGTTACTTTATTTTGTTTCTTATAGTTCATTTTTAAAAAATTCCACATATACGTGAAATTTATATGAGATATTTAGAAACGCTTATATCACACAGACTCTTAAGTACAGGGAATAAACTGATGGTTGCCTAAGGGGAGGTGGGTAGAAGGATGGGTGAAATAGATAAAGAGGATTAAGAGATATAACTTGCAGTTATAAAATAAGTAGTCTTGGAGATAAAAAGTACAGTGTAGGAGATTTGGTCAATAATATTATAATAATGTTTGATGACAGAAACTGCATGGTTCATGATGAGCACTGAATGATGTAGAGAATTGTTGAATCAATATGTTGTACACCTGAAACGAATATAACATTGTATGTCAACTGTATTTCGGTTAAAAAAAAAAAAAGTTGTGTTCTCTAATAACAACCTATTTGAAGAAGGAAGGACATGAAGAAAATGATCCTATTTAACAATAGCATAAGAAAATAAAATACTTAAAAATAAACACAACCAAGGAGGTGAAAGATAATGAATACAGAAAACCATAAAACATGGATGAAAGAAATTAAAAAACAGATGGGAATCATTCTGTGTTCATGGATTAGAAAACTTAATATTGCTAAAATATCTCTACTGGCCAATCCAGAAGTCTCTAGATTCAGTGCAACCCATATCAAAATTTCAGTGACATTGTTTACTAATATAGAAAAAACAATTCTAATCCTTAAATGTAACCATAAAAGACCCCAAGGAGACAAAACCATTTTAATGAAGAAGAACGAAGCTGAAGAAATCAGTATTCTAATTTTAAAATCTATTATAAAGCTATAGTAATTAAAACAATGTGGTGCTTGCATGGAAATAAACATACAGACAAGTAGAACATAATAGAGAGCCCAGAAAAAATCCACACATTTATAGTCAACTGAGCTTTGAAAGGGATGTCAGGAGTACACAATTAGGAAAAAATTGTCTCTTCAACAAATGGTGTTAGAAAAACAATATTCACATGCAAAAGAATGAAAATAGGCAATTACCTTATCCTATACACAAAAATCAACTTAAAATGGATTAAAGCCTAAAATGTAAGACCTAAAAATGTAACCCTAGAGGAAAATTTATGAGAAAATATTTATGATTTCGGTATATATAATGCTTTTCTTGAATCTGACAACAAAAAGCGCAAACAATAAAAGCAAAAATAGACCAGTGGTGCTACTTGAAAAGATATTTTCATAGCAAAGAAAACAGTCAACAGAGTGAAAGGCAATTTATAGAATGGGAGAAAATGCTTATGATCCAATTAGCTTTTAAAACAACATTTCTTGGGGCACCTGGCTGACTCAGTGGGTTAAGCCTCTGCCTTCAGCTCAGGTCATGATCCCAGGTCATCCCAGATCATGATCTCTGCTCGGCAGGGAGCCTGCTTTCCCCTCTCCCTCTCTGCCTGCCTCTCTGCCTACTTGTGATCTTTGTCTGTCAAATAAATAGACAAAATCTTTTAAAAAAACCAACAACAACATTTCTTAAGGAGCTAATATGTATACTGCAATGTAGATATCACTGAGGATGTGGAATGATAATGTGTGACCCTTTGAAATAATCTCATGTATACTAGCAATTGAAAGGAGACCATGAATGGCATAAGAGATCAGATGTATCAGATGTAAAGTCCAGATGTATATTTCTTGCTATAGTGTGGATTATAATACAGCCATGAGTAAATTTTTTTTTCTTCAAACTTTTAGGTAGAGAAAGTCAATTATCATATGATTTCACTTACTTGTGGAACATTAAGGAATAACATGGAGGACATCAGGAGAAGGAAAGGAAAAGTGAATTGGGGGAAATTGTAGGGGAAGACGAACCATGAGAGACTATGAACTCTGAGAAACAAACTGAGGGTTTTGGAGGGGAGGGGAGTGGGGGTTGGGTGAGCCTGGTGGTGGGTATTAAGGAGGGCATGTATTGCATGGATCACTGGGTGTGATGCATAAACAATGAATCTTGGAACACTGCATCAAAAACTAATGTGAAAAAAACCAGAAAACTAATGATGTATTTTATGATGACTAACATAACACAATAAAAAATTAATTAATTAATTTAAAAAATTCTGGTTTGTCAACACACAATATGATATTGGGTTTAGGAGTAGAATTCAGTCATTCATCACTTATATACAACACCGAGTGCTCATCACAAGTTCCCTCCTTAATACCCATTACCCATTTAGGACATCCCTGCTTTTTTTCAATTAGAATAACATGTTAAAGGTGTAGGACAAAGCTTGAACTATTCCCAGCTATGAAACAGAGTACTGGCACTTTAAGTTCTGTGAAACACAGGTGGGAAATACTGTTTTGAGTATAAAACAAATTGTTACTAACATTATTATTTATTATATATGTTAAAATTATTATTGATAGTGGTTTTATTATAAGTAAAGAAATTGATAACATCTAAAGATTCTTACAATTTTAGAAAAACCAGTTTCTATTTTATATTGGGCATAATGTGATGTTTGCTTCCCCTATGTAAAACAGAGTTCTTAAAAAGTATTCAAATCCATTAGTATGAGTATTATAAAAGTCCTCATTACAAATTATAAAAATTTGGAAAAGCCACAATAAATTTTCTAAAGAAAACAAAACAGTACAAAATGTAGAAATTCGTGTTCTCACCTTAATAAAGAACATAAATAAATCCTCATTCCATGATTAGAAATCTTGCAATGTTTAGTAGTCATGCTGTGTAAAAACATTCATGCAAGCATGACTGATCAGGGATAAAGATGAAAAAACAAACAAAGCAAAACAAATAAAACAAAACCCCAAGAAGTTCTGGTAGCCTGTATAGACATTTAGTTCATAAAATCACTACATATTTCATAAAATTTTCCATACATCATCACATTAAGAAAACACTGCAGCCTGCTATCCAGATTGCCACTAACCATCAAAATTACCTTCTTTGGGACTTTCCCCTTTTTGAAAGGACACTAAAAATTATTTTAGTTTGACTTTACTGAGACTGGCATGTTTCAGTTGAGGATTTTGGAAAGGCTCACCCCAAGTATGTCATACTTGTCATTAGGTACTCCAACTCGTATTTATTCATTTACCTAACCTATAGTTAATGACTGTGTCCTATATGCTTGGTATAGTTCTGTTATGAAGGTACAAACAGTAAATAAGTCACATAATTTTCCTTTCCCTGGTGGAGCTTTTATTCTTGTGGGAGAGATAGGCAATATGCAATACGTGATTTATATGATAGATAAATAGATACAGACACAGGTGGTTTTGTATGTTACATCGAAGAATAAAGCATGTTAGAAGATAGAAGTTAGTAGGTAATAGGGAAGTGATGAATGACAGAGCAGACAGTATCAAAAGTACTACAGACCTAAATGTAAAATACAAAACTATAAAATTCCTAGAAGATAATATAAGAGAAAATCTATATGACTATGGGTTTGCTGATGAGTTTTTAGATACAAAATCAAAGGCACAATCCATGAAAGAAAAAAAATGATTAGCTAAACTTCATTAAAAAAAAAAATCTACTCTGTGAAAGACACTGTTTAGAGAACAAGACAGGACACACACTGGGAGAAAAATATCCAGAAAATCTGGATAAAGGATTGTTATCTGATAAAGGACTGTTACGAAAATATATGAAGAACTGTTAAAACTCAATAATCAGAGAAATAAGTCACCTGATTAAAAAAATAAACCAACAGATACCTCACCAAAGAAGATAGTCAGCTGGCAAATAAAAATATGAAAAAATGTTCCACATTATATGCCATCAGGGAAATGCCAATCAAAACAACAGTAAGATACCACTACACGCCTATCAGAATGACCAAAATCTAAAACAGTGGCAACACAAAATGCTGGGGAGGGTATAGAGCTATAGGAACTCTCATTCATTGCTAATGGGAATACAAAATGGTCATCATAAAAGCTACCATAAAAGACAGTTCAGAAGTTTCTTTTATATGTGTATGTTATATCTATATCTATATATCTATATCTATAAATAGATGACACTCAAAAAGCTGTGTAACCAGATGACCTGATGATTTTATGGAGATAAGTATACACATATATACCTGTGAAACCATCCCCACAATCTATACCATAACATATCCATAATGTCCAAAAGTTGCCTCCCACCCTTTTAATGTATTATCACCATTTGTGTGATAAAATACATAAGATCTTCTCGCCAATTTTTAAAGCATAAAATACTTGTCAGAAAACTGAACATACTTTTATCACATAATCCAGCCATTGCACTCCATGGTATTTTCCCAAATAAGGTGAAAATATTTGTCCTTGAAAAAACCTGCACATAAATGTTTATAGCATCTTTATTCATTATTGCCAAAATTTACAATCAACTAAAATGTCTTTTGGTAGGTGAATGGATAAATAAACTGTGGTACATCTAGACAATGTAATACCATTCAGTGCTTAAAAGAAATGAGCTCTCAAGACATGAAAAGGCATAGAGGAATATTAAATGCATATAACTAAATGAAAGAAGTCTGCCTGAAAAATCTACCTATTCTATGATTTCAGATACATGACTCTGGAGACAGTGAAAAGATCAGTGGTAGCCAAACATAAAAAGCACAGAGGAATTTTAGGGCAATGAAACTACTCTGTCTGATACTGTAATGTTTGATATATGTTATACATTTCTAAAAAACCATAGAATGTACACCACCAAGAGTGAAACCTAATATAAATTTTATGTTTTGGGCAGTGATGATACATCAATTCAAGCTTATTAATTGTAACATACTACTCTGGTGGTGGATGTTAACAAATGAGAGGAAAGCTACGCGTGTGTGGCTATAAGAGATAAGTAGGAAATCTCTGCGACTTCTCATCAATTTTTTTGTGAATCTAAAAATGCTCTAAATATAAAATAGGTCTGCAAAGGTAAAATTTAAGCTGAGAAAATAATTTTAAATCAGCAATATGAAGTTCTAGAAGAATTGGGTTATAGGCAGAGGAAACAAGTTTGAAGCCTTGAAACTGTTATGATTTGTATAGTTAAATGTAGAAAGAAATCCAGTGTGACAACAGCATGATAGGCAATTTTGCTACCACATGAAGGCAGATAAGCAGTCAGAAGCCAGATTATTAAAGCTAGAGAAAAGAAAAGTTTATGTTAAATATAACACCAATATACTAGAAGATTCAGAGTAATGAAGGAACATGATTTCTGTGTTGAGAATGAGATGTTGGGTGGTGGTCAACGATGAAGTAGGCTGCTTTCCCTGCATTTAGGGGGCTTTGGGATTTCCAAGTGAAAAGTAATGCTGATTGGACTTCTAGTGTAGAAATGATAGAAATGGAGTGAAGTAGATCAATTCAAATGTTTTGGTGGTAGCCAGGCAGGACTCAGCAATAGATAAACATGGTGAAAAAGAAAGAATTATGAGTGACCCACCAGATTTAGATTGAAGTTTAATGTCAGCATCATTTACTGAATTGGTGAAAACCTGGAGAAAATGGTTTTGGATGGAGAAAACAGGTTTGAGTTCTCTTTGGGACCTGTTAATTTTGAGATGTCTGGAAGACATTCAAGCAGATGCTTTAACTTAATATTTAGACAAATGCTTTTGGAACTGAGTGGAAAAATCACTAGGTTTCAACAGAAAAAGAATGATGTATAAAACCATGGGAATAGAATGGAATAATTTTAGAGAAATATATAGACAGAAAAGAAGGGCACTGCAATTGGAACTCCAAAAGGTTGGGGGGACCTTCATGCATTTCGATAGAATAATAAAGTTAGGAGCTCAGTTATTCTAAAACTATACCTTAAATTTTAATCTAAAACTTGATTTTTGAATATCATATTAGAAAATAATCTAAGAGATTTTTTTTAGAGGAATAGAGGCTTTTAAATGAATCTCTAAATCCTTAGAAAGATGCTAGCATTTCCAGAAAATTTTGAAAATCTGACTATATAATTTTACTTACAAGCAGAGAGAAAGGAAGAATGAGTTCTTGCAAGAGGGAGAGAATATTGGGGCAGGATTTGACTCTGTCATTACAGCTGATTCAGATCTGCAAGGTAGGGCCACCTCAAAGACCGTAAGTTACAAATGGCCATGAATCCTTCAGGAGTTGATGTAGGGTAACAGGGGCCAATGTTTTAAGGGCAGGTAACAATTATACCTCATTATTCATATAAATCTAGTTCTTGAAAACATGTGGAACTAGGAGTATCAAGGAGAAGCTTTATTTTACATCCAGAATTTATACTGGGAGAGATGAAAGGGAAAACAAATCACTTAGCAAGTTCTGCAACAATGTTGAGTTTATCTGAGAGAATTTTAAAGAGATTTAATTGCTACTAATTGGATATTTGAAGAGTTTTGCATTTTGCATTATGTTTTTCTTTTTTTTCTCTTCACATTAATAGGACTTATGGATCACAAGAGAGTTTAATATAGTTATAAAGATATAAAATAAATAGTTTTCACATCTAAATAATATGTAGATGCTTTCACTCTATTAGACTCTATTGAATGCTGGTGAATTTGGTTTTGCATATGTATTAGCAATTTACAAGGCATCTCTTTAATTCACCTTGTTTCAATTTACATATGTTGGTAATTTGGAAATTTTTGATTTACATCCTGTCTTAAATGGAGAGAACTTGGCTACTATTTTCTGTTTGAGGAGAAAAAAAAATATCTTGATAAGTAAGTAGTTGTTAAAGTTAAGATGTATCATAAATCAGTCTCCTCGCTCATGATAAATAGTTCTACTTAACTTTTTCATTGATACTTTTAAGGTCTTCATTCTAATGTATTCTCACCAAATTCACAAGTAATTTCTTGTTAATAAGAAAGCACAAAGTAAATGCTACTGCATTTTGCCAAATTCCAATAAAAACATAGTGAACAGATTCCACAGATTTTTATAAGAATGGCAGGTTTCAATTCAGACTTTAAATTGACTCAGTTATTGTTTAATCCAATTTGGCTTATTATTAAACAAAACTAACTTACCAAGTATGTTTATCTTGGCTTGGAAGTGGAACATTCAACATCCATCAACCTGGTTATGGCTGTTTATACTTCAGGGATGGTGGTATAGGTTCACAAGGAAACCATATTTTCTTTCTTTCTTTTTAAAGAAATGCTACCTTCAATTTGTATTTGTATTTATTTGCAAGTGCAGTTTCTGATTTTTTTTTTTTGATTCTCTCATTACACCTATGGTATTTAAATCTGTGGATGCAGCTTCAGACTATTTGATTCTGTAGATTGAACATCTGCCTCCTTGGATTATTTTGGAGTCTTTATTTATTTTTTATCCACAGATCCAGTGTCATTAACTTCTGCATCCTGATTTGAATATTCTTCCTTGAACCTTTCTAGGGATCTTTCATTGAATCTTTCATATCCCCAAACTTATCATAGGTATCATCCAAGTCCTTCAATGATTCATCACTTTTAATTTTTCATATCTTTCTTATATTTTATGATGCTTTTCTGGGTCTTGCTTTATATTCTTCTTTGCCCCATTTAAAAAAAATTATTTGATTCTTTGAATTCCCTTGTCACTCATATTCAGTTTCAGACTACTAAAATTGTTATCAAATGCTTTTGAATTATTATTCAAGGTTTATTTGCCCTTCTTGGCATCCTTCTTGACATCTTTCTTGGAATCCTTCTTGGCATCCTTCTTGGCATCCTTCTTGGCATCTTTTTTGGCACCATCCTTTGATTCAGTATCTGTCCCACTGGCCTTCTTTTCATCTTTCTTACCTTTTTTACTCCCCTTTTTCTTTGCATCTTTCTTGTCTTTCGATTGGTCATCTTTCTCTCCTGTTTTTTTTGTATCTTTTTTCCCATCCTTATCCTTCTTTGCATCTTCAGATTCTGTAGACCCTTTATCCTTCTTTGGGGCTTTCTTGTCTTTCTTGGCATCTTTCTTGGCATCTTTCTTTTCGGCTTCAGATTCTGTACCTGAATCCTTGCCCTTCTTTGGGGCTTTCTTCTCTTTCTTGGCATCTTTCTTTTCATCCTCAGATTCCGCACCTGATCCCTTGTCCTTCTTTGAGGCTCTCTTTTCTTTCTTGGCATCTTTCTTTTCATCTTCAGATTCTGCCCCTGTCTCCTTGCCCTTCTTTGGGGCTTTCTTCTCTTTCTTGGCATCTTTCTGTTCAGCTTCAGGTTCTGCACCTGACCCCTTACCCTTCATCGAGGCTTTCTTCTCTTTCTTGGCATCTTTCTGTTCAGCTTCAGATTCTGCCCCTGACTCCTTGCCCTTCTTTGAGCCTTTCTTTTCTTTCTTGTCATCTTTCTTTTCAGCTTCAGATTCTGTACCTGACTCCTTGCCCTTTGCTTTCTTCTCTTTCTTGGCATCTTTCTGTTCAGCTTCAGATTCTGTACCTGACTCCTTGCCCTTCTTTGGAGCTTTCTTCTCTTTCTTGGCATCTTTCTGTTCAGCTTCAGATTCTGTACCTGACTCCTTGCCCTTCTTTGGGGCTTTTTTCTCTTTCTTAGCATCTTTCTTTTCATCTTCAGAT
>NC_081565.1:28640147-28640509 GCF_022355385.1 Mustela nigripes
TCTGTACCTGACTCCTTGCCCTTCTTTGGGGCTTTTTTCTCTTTCTTAGCATCTTTCTTTTCATCTTCAGATTCTGTACCTGACTCCTTGCCCTTCTTTGGGGCTTTTTTCTCTTTCTTAGCATCTTTCTTTTCATCTTCAGATTCTGTACCTGACTCCTTGCCCTTCTTTGGGGCTTTCTTTTTCTTGGCATCTTTCTGTTCAGCTTCAGATTCTGTACCTGACTCCTTGTCCTTTGCTTTTTTCTCTTTCTTAGCATCTTTCTTTTCATCTCCAGATTCTGCACCTGAACCCTTACCCTTAATCGAGGCTTTCTTCTCTTTCTTGGCATCTTTCTTTTCATCTTCAGATTCTGTACCTGA
>NC_081565.1:28640609-28640692 GCF_022355385.1 Mustela nigripes
TTTCTTTTCATCTTCAGATTCTGTACCTGACTCCTTGCCCTTCTTTGGGGCTTTCTTCTCTTTCTTCACATCTTTCTGTTCAG
>NC_081565.1:28640702-28813907 GCF_022355385.1 Mustela nigripes
CTTCAGATTCTGTACCTGACTCCTTGTCCTTCTTTGAGGCTTTCTTCTCTTTCTTGACATCTTTCTGTTCTGCTTCAGATTCTGTACCTGACTCCTTGTCCTTCTTTGAGACTTTCTTCTCTTTCTTGACATCTTTCTTTCCATCTTCAGATTCTGTACCTGACTCCTTGTCCTTCTTTGAGGCTTTCTTCTCTTTCTTGACATCTTTCTTTTCATCTTCAGATTCTGTACCTGACTCCTTACCCTCCTTTGAAGCTTTTCTTTCTTTTTTGGCATCTGTTTTTGCAACATCTTTTTCATCTCTAGTTCCTGTTTCTATATCTTTATCTTTCTTTGACTCTTTCTTAGTTATTTTTGGCTCCTTTAAAACTGTGGGTTCTGTTTCTGACTCTGATATGTCCTTTGTGTCTTCTTGCTTGTCTTCTTTACCTTTCTTAGGTGTTTCTGGATATATAGGTTTTTCTGCATCTGTTACCTTAGTATCTTCTTTTGGCTGATGGGTTGGTTTATATGGACGCTGCCTCCTGGCAGCTAAATATTCAGATGGTCTCTCAGAAATTCTCATTAAAGAACTGTGCATCCATAACGGTCGCTTAGAAACTTCTTTTATTTTTTCTGAATCATATATCTGGAATATTGGTTAGAATAAGAATGAACAATTTGTATGTTACACAGCTTTTATTACCACATACCAAATGCATTTTAACTTCAACCATTAAAAGATTTTAGATTTTGATAAATAGTGGATAAATTGTAGATGTCATAGTTTACTCTGCTTTTCCAATTTCATTCTTTTTTGGACTAATGGGTAGTCATGTCTCATTGTGGGCCCATTTCAATATAGAGGATCTTCATAATTCCCTCAAGCCATTATGTTAAAATTGATAGTGAGGACTAACTAATGACATATCAGAATCTTTCTTCACAATCAGAAAAGGCTTTCCACCCACCTTGGTGTTCTCAAAAATTCTTAGAATATCTGCCCCTGCCCCCCCAAAAAAATATCTGGCCCACTTTCCATTCCTAGGCTAACTCAGAAACTAAGTGTAATAGTTTCCTGTTCCGGCATGTCCTGGTCTCTATTATCACATTCAAGGTCTCTGGAATTTGAAATGCTACCTGTAGTTAAAAGAAAAACCTGAAATTCTGACTAAGCAAAATATAAATTGAGTATTATCAGATAGGAAGCTACAATAATAAAAGCTGTAACATTTGATGCACATAACTTTGTGCAGAATGGTGCATTTTTTTTCAACTTCTAACCAAGTGCTTGCAAAATCTCAAGGGCAAAAGTAACAAACTTTGGAAGTGATGTTAACAAACAATGGAAAAATAAATTGAATAAAGAAAGAAAGGAAAAACAAAGAATGTGAAATGACAGAATAAGCTACGATCACTACTAATTGTAAACATTCCCTAAAATAAGCAAGAGTTGATGATAGTCTTATATTGTGAAACTTTTTAAAAAAACTTCTCATATCCCATGATGACTCTAGAAACATTGAGAAATACTTCTAATATTCAGAATCCTGAATGATATATTACATAAAATGAGGAAGTATTAAAACATTATCAAGATATAATATAATCCCATGACTCTAATGAGGGAGTTTCCCCAGCTGGAGGGTATATTTTCTGAATGTTCATACTAACTGTAACATTAGGATCTCCAGAATTTTGTGCTTCTTGGACACATATTTTCTATATTGTGGTGTTACTAAAGAAATATGAAATAAGGGGACAAGGTTTATACGATGAAATGCAAATAAAAATATCTACTTCCTTCATGTATTGAATTTGAATTACCTTTAACTGTGCTCTCCAATATGGTATTTAAAAGCCACAATTGAATTGAATTGAACTGAGATATAAAATTCAATTCCTCAGTTGCACTAGCCCTATTTTATTTTATCTTTTTAAGATTTTATTTATTTGACAGAGAGAGAGAAATCACAAGTAGGCAGAAATCACAAGAGAGGCAGGCAGAGAAAGAGAGAGAAGAAGCCTCCATGCTGAGCAGAGAGCCCAGTGCAGGGCTAGATCTCAGGACCCTGAGATCATGACCTGAGCTAAGGGGAGAGGCTTAACCTACTGAGCCACCCAGGCACTCCAACACTAGCCTCATTTTAAATGTCCAATAGCCACATTGGAATATAAAGCCATAAAATACTTCTATCATCACAGAAATCCCATTGATCAGTGCTGATCTATAGCACATAACAGCTATAAAATGTGATTTCACAGGTTTAGCACTAGTAGAATTACATGATCCTTCCAATACTCACAGGAACTGCATTGTCTCGTAGTTGGGATGGTTTTGATCTTCTTTTTTTTCCTGGCCTTGGTGGTTTGGGAAATCTCAGGGCAAAGTGTTGCTGATTCCATGATTTTTTGCTTAATTCACTGACTAAAATAAGAAGACATTAAATGTTCTTGAGTAAATAAAATTTCATCAGAACTAAAGTGACAGTAAGATAATAGATTTCATGAATGAACAAATGATACAAATTATGGCTTCATTCATTTAGTTATGTTTGAAATTCTCTATCAATATATTAAAATAAAAATTTATTTTCTATTTTGATCAGTTTTATAGAAAACTATATAATTATTGTGAAACTAATATGGTCTGTAACATAAATGCAAAAAAGTTCTTTACTGTTTTTTTCTTTTCAGCATAACAGAATTCATTGTTTTTGCACCACAAGCAGTGCTCCATGGAATACGTGCCCTCTTTTAATCTTCTATCTCTCCCAGTCTAGATTTTTGCTTTAGATCCCTTTTGGTTAGAATACAGTTTTTTTGAAATCAGAAAACATGATAACTACACTTCAGTAGCCTCGAAAATACTTAGCACAGACAGTACTTGTTTTAAAATATTCAATAAATATATGATTGATTCTAAATGTTACTGATTAAGCTTCCTTTAGCAATTTTCCAAGGTATAGGAGCAAATGCTATACACATAGAAACTTCACTGTTGTTATAAGTGGCATATTAATGAAGTAAACTATAAATACAGTGTACCTATAGAATTGGGACTGTGAGGGAAAAGTTTCCTGGAAACTATAAGGAAATGGTTAAAAATAAAATAGTTAAAAGATGTTTGGGGTACCAATGCGAGTGAGAGAGATTTTTCATTTCACTTAAACATGTGCAGTATAATACTTCATGTAAGAGATAATATCCTTTCTTGTGTATCTCCTAAAAACAGGATCAATGAGAACATATACAGAATGAAAGGCATGTTTAAGCTCAATATACGAGGGAAAATTGTTGGGTATATGAATTCCTTCAACATCAAATTGGTGAATTTTTATAAGGAAGATATATCTGTCATGAATGTAGTGGAAGTCATTGCAGACATGGGTGAATTGTTTATCCAGTTTCTACACTACTTTTCAAATATAAGAGTATCTGATTATGTGATTTCTAACATGTATGATTTCTAACATAACAGCTTTATGTTGCTGAATATATTGCTTAAACTTTGTTGGATTCAAAAACAAAGTATCTTTAGAAAATGTTTGCCAAATCCATGAGAAAGTTGATTTTTAATGATATTCATGAGCTATTTACTGCTTTGTCACCTTGAATAGAGGATAATAATCATTTATCCTTGAAAGTAATCTTAATCTGGGTGGCTCAGTCAGTTAAATGGCTGCCTTCAGCTCAGGTCATGATCCCAGGGTTCTGGGATGGAGCCCCACATCAGGCCCCCTGCTCAGTAGAGCCCCTGCTTCTCCCTCTCCCTCTGCCTGCCACTCGGCCTACTTATGCTCCCTCTTTCTAGCTCTCTGTCAAATAAATAAAGAAAATCTTAAAAACAAAAGTAATACTAATCCTAAAATTAATCATATTTCAAAAATAAATATTGATTTTTTTCTTACCTGGAATGTAGTTATCATATGTTCCAAAGTTTATTTTTTGGCTATTAAAATAAGAGGGAAATGTTTTAATTAATTTACATACAATCACTGTATTTAATGATCATTATTATAATGATCAAGTGTAAGCACTTGCCATCACCAACTAGAGTAATATTTTGAATTTTCAGATCTCTACTACTATGTAAGATTACTTGATCCTAGAAAAAACAGATGAGTAAATGTGTGGTTTTAGCACAAACTTCAACATAACTAAAATAGATAGAAACATTTAAAAATTATCAAATTGCCATATGTGAAATAAAGATTTTTTTTTAATTGTGAATTCATAGTTGAATTATTTTTCTCTATCTCATGTTCCAAATTTTCTTGCAATTGAATTTTGGCAAAGACATCACTTTAAAAGCATTGTTTAAGCAAAATGAGATTCTCAAAATATTCTCAAATTTAAGCAAAGCCAGATCATTCAATGGCATACCTTTATGTCTGTAAACAAATGTGTGTGTTGTGTATGTGTCTATGTCTGTCATTGTGCACCATAAGTGTTGATACAGATTCTAATTTTTTTAAAATTTTTGTTCTCTAGGAATGCTGAGAAATAAAACTATGTTGTAAGGTATTTTTCATTTAAAAGTTTCTATTTGCTTTACTACTATGCAAACTTGTTTATTTTCACAAACATGA
This sequence comes from Mustela nigripes, assembly GCF_022355385.1. Lineage (NCBI taxonomy): Eukaryota > Metazoa > Chordata > Mammalia > Carnivora > Mustelidae > Mustela > Mustela nigripes. Next base: position 28,645,274 of record NC_081565.1, read on the forward strand.
ATTTTAAAATCTCATTTTATTGATTTGTAATGGAAACATATATTAAGATCTGATAGAGAAGTATTATTTTACAACATCCCATTATATTACAGAAATAAAGCCCTATTGATCACATGTGAGTTTTGGGCTTACACACACAGAAACACACATGCTCACATAGTATTTTACTTATTTTGACATTATGTAAGTATTAAGAAAGAAGTACATTGTAGAATCTAAACAAACAAACAAAATCCAAGCAAATAAAAAGCAGAACCAGATCCAGGAACAGAGAGAAGTGATGATTGCTGGGGGTGGGGGGGTGGGGTGTAGTGAAGGGGTGTAGAAGATAGAAGTTTTCAGTTATAGAATGACTAAAGCATGAGAATAAAAGACACAGCATAGGGAATATAGGCAATGACACTGTAATAGTGTATGTTGACAAATGGTAGGTACACTTGTGATGAGTATAGCATAATATATAAAGAAGCCTAATTGTTATGTTGTTCACCTGAAATTAATATAACATTGTCAACTATACTAAAATTGAAAAAAAAATTGAGGAATAAAGTACATTAAAATACATACCCTGATATCTTTATTTAGGCTCTATTTCTCAACACAATACTTGACACATTTTTGTCACTCTGTAAAAATTTAAATGATTTTGATGCACCTGGGTGGCATAGTCAGTTTGGCCTCCTGACTCTTGGTTTTAGCTAAGGTTGTGATCTCATGGTCATGGGATCCAGCCCCACATGGGGCTTCATGCTCAGTGGAGAGTCTGCCTAGGACTCTCTCTCGCTCTTCCTCTCCCTCTCCCCCTGACCCCTTGACCTCTCCTCAAATAAATAAATCTTTTAAAAAATGGTAGCGTCTGGATGGCTTAGTTGGTTGAGCATCTGGCTTTTGATTTTGGCTGGAGTCATGATCTTGGGGTCTTGGCATTGAGCCCTGCTTTGGGATTCTGGCTTATGCTCTCTCTCTCTCTCAAATGAAGAAATCTTTTTAAAAAATTAAGTGATTTTAATTGAATAAAATTTGGGATATATTAACCAAAATGTTGTCTAGTCCAGTGGTTTTAAAAATTTTGTAAGAACTCCAATTAGTTAACATATAGTATAATATTAATTTCATGTGTATAATATGATTCCACACTTCCATACAACACCCAGTACTCATTGTAAGTACCCTCCTTAATCCCCATAACTTATTTAACCCATTACCCCACCCATCTCACCTCTGGTAACCATTAATTTGTTCTGTTTTGTCTGTTTTCTTGGTTTGCCTCTCTCTTTCTCACTTTGCTTTTTTTTTCTTAAAATCCACATATGACTGAAATCATATGGTATTTTTCATTCTCTGAATGACTCCTTTCACCTAAGCATAATATTTTCTAGCTCCATTCACACAGTTGTTGTTTTTTAATTGAGAGCATGCATTAAAAATTACTTGCCTTACCATATCTAAATCTCTAGGTTTGGATCTAGCCAATATACATTTATAAACTCCTAAAAAGTTTTTGATGTGCAATCATGGTTATGAACATCTCTGTTTTAAATACTCTGAAAGAGAAAATATTTCAAGTTCATGAAGCAATATTATTAAATTTGAGATTTAAAACATTATACATAGGCCAGATCCATTAATTCCTTATATAATCCCTAGGTCATGTTCTTTAATCACCAAACAATTGAATTAGAAATCAAAACCAAAATTATATAGAAAATACCCAAATTTAAAAAAAAAAATAGTTCTTTCTAAATAACCAGCAGTCAAACAAAATCACAACTCATAAAAAAGAAGCAACTAAATAATAACATAGAATCAAAAATTACAGAATACTGCAATAAGTTCAGAGGAGAACTTAATAGATTTAATGTCTTACATTAAAAATTTTAAAATTGTTTTTCTTTAAAGATTTTATTTAATTGAGAGAAAGAAAGAGGATGAGCTGGGGGTAGAGGTAGAGAGGGAGAAACACACTCCCCACTAAATATGGAGTGCAACATGGGGCTTGATTCCAGGACCCCCATATCATGACCTGTGCTAAGGGCAGATACATAACTAACTGAGCCCCCCCCCCCCTGCCCCTAAAACAGTGTTTTTTGTTTGTCTTTTCAGATTTTATTTATTTGACAGATAGATAGTAAGCATAAGCAGGGGGAGTGAGAGAGGGAGAATCAGGCTTCCCTGTGAGCAGGGAGCAGGATGTGGGAGTGGATCACAGGATTCTGTGATCGTGACCTGAGCCAGAGACAGCTGCTTAACCAACTGAACCACCCAGATGCCCCTAAAACAGTGTTTTAAATCCTTGCTTTAAAATCAGGAAAATATCAAAATAAATTCAAAGTTAGAATAAACAATAAATCTTTAAGACAGAATCAAAGTGAAAAAAATTAGAGTAAAAAAATCCCTAATTTGATTTTTGTAAAGATTTTTAAAATTTATTAACTCCTAGTAGAACTGATAAAGAGAAAACACAAATTACCAATATCAGGACTGATGTAAGTTTTATAATTACATAGATTTTAAAGCATAATGGGGAATATTATTAATAATTTTATAACAATAAATTCAGCAACTTGAGTGAAATAGAGGAGTTCCATTGTAAAACTAATTTAGCAAAACAGACACATGATTAAATAATAAATATATGACTAGACTCATAATTATTAAATAAAATGAATCCATTATCAAAAATCTTCCCAGAAAGAAAAGAACAGACCCCAGCCAGTTTTACTGATAAATTATTAAAAGTTAAGGAAAATTAGTAAATCCACAAATTTTTCAGAAACGAGGAAGAAGAGAATGTTTCAACTCATTTCTGAGACCAATATAAATAATTCTGACACCAAAACTTCTTAAAGACATTACCAGAAATGAGTATGATAGACCAATACCTTGCATTAACACAGACACAAAAATTTTTTACCTTCCTAAGTAATCTTACTGAACAATGATATAAAATGGCAGACATCATGGTTATTGAGATTTACTTTGTGGAATGTAAGATTAGTTTAACATGTGTAAATCAACCCATGTAATACTGAAAATAACAAATAAAATTCATTTGATCATTTCAAGATGTACAGAAGAATTTTTGAAAAAATAACATTCATAATTACAAACTCTGAGAAAACTAGAGATAGAGGACATCTTCCTCAAATGGATAAAGTGTCTTCAAGCAATACTTGCTTCCTTTCATATAAAACAGAAGGAGATACCACATTGTTGAGAGTCCTTATACTTTGAATTTATTATACATTTTAAAATGTACCACAGATATAGTTAAAGGTAAAAGTAAGGACAGGTGTATTCTGTACTAAGATTATATTTTTTCAGATTAAGAAAAAAAAATGGCGGTTACTTGTTTACTCCTTTAAAGGAAAAAAACAAAAACAAAAACAAAACAAAAAACCCCACACACCTTGTCCAGTAGTAATATAAAAATAGATTTTTGTCCTAAAAAAAAGTCCCTGATGTCTCCCTACATTATGATCTCAAATGTTTATTTAGGAAAACCTAAACCCAGCACCCTTTCTACATCATGAATACATGACATTCCACAATGTTAAGGGGTACCTTTTTTACTTAAAGCTCACTCATATATGGAATCTAAAACACAATGCAGAATCAGACCTATAAATACAGAGCACAAACTGATATGTCAGATGGGAGGAGGATTGAATGGATGGGCAAAATGAGTGAAGGGGAGTGAGACATACAGGCTTCCAGTTAAGGAATAAATAAGTCATGAAATGAAAGGTACAGCATAGAAAATATTGTCAGTGATGCTATAATACTATTCATTTTATAGTGACACATAGCAGCTATACTTGTTGGTGGCAAAGCTCAGTGTATAAACTTGCCCAATCATAATGCTGTACACCTGAAACTATGTCAACTATGCTCAGATAAAAACAGTTTTTAAAAGAATAAAAAAGAATCCTGAGTTTAAAAATAAAAGGCTCAGAGATACTGATATTGATATGGAAATATTAGGATGTGTGCACTGCTCCTGAAGACAGATTCTGTGGCATCTGTTTTCCATTTCACCTTGGTTAAGATGAAGTATTAGTTATTTTATGTGTGTGTGTGTGTGTGTGTGTGTGTGTGTATCCAGAGACCTTAATTCAGAAACCAGTTATATCAAAAAAGAACAACCTAGGGTGCCTGGGTGGTGGTTAAAGCCTCTGCCTTCAGCTCAGGTCATGATCCCAAGGTCCTGGGATCGAGCCCCACATTGGGCTCTCTGGTCAGCAGGGAGCCTGCTTCCTCCTCTCTCACTCTCTGCCAGCCTCTCTGCCTACTTGTGATCTTGCTCTCTGTCAAATAAATAAATAAAATCTTAAAAAAAAAAAAAAACCTTCAAATTGTCAAGATGGCAGAGAAGTAGCAGGTTGAGATGACATTAGGTAGCAGGAGATCAGCTAGACAGTTTATCAAACCATTCCGAACACCTACAAATCCAACAGGACCTTGCACTGAGGAGTGGAGCCCCAATCCCTCCAGTCCTCCGGGCCAAAAATTGGGAGGCTGCCATTTTAATTCCCATCCTCCAAAACTCTACAGAAAGCATTCAGGGAGCAGAAGCTCCTGAGAGCGAACCAGAGCAGATTACTTAGCCCAGCCCCTGGCAAGGATGGTGCAATTCTGCCTTGGGCAAAGGCACTTGAGAATCATTACAACAGGGCCCTCCCCTGGCAGATCAGAAAGAAATCCAGCCAAGGTCAAGCTCTCTTATCAAGGAGAACAGCAGAATTCCAGAGGAGGAGGAAGCAAAGCATGGAATTCATGGCTTTCACCCCATGATTCTTTAGACTGCAAAGTTAATTTTTTAAATTTTATTTTTTATCTAATTTTTTAAACTTTTCCCTCTTTTAACGTTTTTTAATGAGTTTATCTTAACAATACCTTCCATTAAAAAAAATCTTTTTGAGCCTTTATTATTATATTTATCCTTCATTGTATCTAACTTTATTTTTTGTATATACATAGGGTTTTTTCTTCTAAAAAATTTTGGGATACAACTTCTAATCAAAATATACCCTAAATCTACCACAGGGCTTTGTTCTAGAATTCCAGAAGAAGTAGAAAGAGAGAAGGGAGCAGAAGGTATATTGGAGCAAATTGTTGTAGAGAATTTCCCTAATATGGCAAAGGGAACAAGCATCAAAATTCAGGAGGCACAGAGACCCCCCCTCAAAATCAATATGAATAGGTCCATACCCCACCATCTAATAGTAAAACTTGCAAGTCTTAATGACAAAGAGAAAATCCTGAAAGCAGCCTGAGATAAGAAGTCTGTAACATATAATGGCAAAAATATTAAATTGGTAGCAGACTTATCCTCAGAGACCTGGCAGGCAGAAAGAACTGGCATGATATATTCAGAGCAGTAAATGAGAAAACTATGCTGCCAAGAATACTATATCCAGCTAGGCTATCATTGAAAATAGAAGGAGAAATAAAAAGCTTCCAGGACAAACAGAAACTGAAAGAATTCGTAAATACCAAACCAGCTCTACTGGAAATATTGAAAGGGGTCCTCTAAGCAAAGAGAGAGCCTAGAAGTAGTAGACCAGAAAGGAACAGAGACAATATACAGTAACAGTCACCTTACAGGCAATACAATGGCACTAAATTCATCTCTTTCATTAGTTACCCTGAATGTAAGTGGGCTAAATGCCCCAATCAAAAGACACAGGGTATCAGAACAGGAAAAACAAAAACAAAACAAAACAAAACCCATAAATATGCTATCTACAATAAACTCATTTTAGACCCAAATACACCTCCAGAATTAAAGTGATGGGGTGGAAAACAATTTACCATGCTAATGGACATTAGAAGAAAGCTGGGGTGGCAATCCTTATATCAGAACAATTAGATTTTAAGCCAAAGGCTATAATAAGAGATGAGGAAGGACACTCTATCATAATCAAAGGGTCTGTCCAACAAGAAGATAGAACAATTTTAAATATCTATGCCCTTAACGTAGGAGAAGCCTACTATATAAACCAATAATAACAAAATCAAAGAATCACATCGACAATAATACAATAATAGTAGGGGACTTGAACACTCCCCTCACTGAAATGGACAGATCATCCAAGCAAAACATCAACAAGGAAATAAAGGCCTTATGACACACTGGACCAGATGAACAATACAGATATATACAGAACATTCCATCCAAAAGCAACAGAATACACAGTCTTTCTAGTGCACAGGGAACATTCTCTAGAATAGATCGCATCTGGGGTCACAAATCAGGTCTCAACTGGTACCAAAAAATTGGGATCATTCCCTGCTTATTTTCAGACCACAGTGCTCTGAAACTAGAACTCAATCACAAGAGGAAATTTGGAAAGAACCCAAATACATGGAGATTAAAGAGCATCCCTGTAAAGAATGAATGGGTCAACCAGGAAATTAAAGAATTGAAAAAATTCATGGAAAAAAATGATAATGAAAACACAATGGTTCAAAATCTGTGGGACACAACAAAGGCAATCCTGAAAGGAAAATATATAGCAGTACAAGCCTTTCTCAAGAAACAAGAAAGGTCTCAAATACACAACCTAACTCTACACCTAAAGGAACTGAGGAAAGAACAAAAAGAAAGGCTAAACCCAACAGGAGAAGAGAAATAATAAAGACCAGAACAGAAATCAATGAAATAGAGACCAAGACAACCTTTTTAACTTTTTGCAGATTTTTTTCTTTTTTTTTTTAATTTTAAAGATTTTATTCATTTATTTGATAGAGAGAGATCACAAGTAGGCAGAGAGGGAGGCAGAGGTAGAGGGGGAAGCAGGCTCCCTGCTGAGCAGAGAGCCCTATGTGATGTGGGGCTGGATCCCAAAACCCTGAGACCATGACCTGAGCTGAAGGCAGAGGCTTAACTCACTGAGCCACCCAGACGCCCCTTTCTTTTCAAATAATTAAATTAGACAATATTCTCAAAAGAAAAACAAATAATAAAGGATGCTGATGATGTGTTTTTGTTTTTGTTTTTGTTGTTATTTTTAATGAGAAACTTCAAAAATTGTATCTAAATGTATCCTGATCTAGAAAATCTCTTGACTGTCCTGGAGAGGTAAAGGGAGAGATGCTCTCACCAGCAGAACCAGATTTAGGTGAAAGAGTGGCAAAATGCTATTTATTTCTAAAGGTTAAATGTATTGGATTACTTATGACATGTAAATTTACATAGGGAGTGAGGACTAGAGTATTCAGATCATGGCTATTTTGGGGTCCTATAAACCCTTTTCAGTGAAAATTCAAGAGAACTAAACATTTATCAGTAACCCTGATTTAAACAACCTTAAGAAACACAGAAATTTTCAACCACACCATTGGGTTATATTGTACTAGTTTCCAGTCAATCCATGCTGCCCTTCCTCCACAAAAGGCTGTTAAGTTACTACAGACAGCCTTGCCTATGCTTGAAATTCATAAAAATTACATCATACAGTATGTGTTTTTGTGTTTCTGGATTTTTTCAATGTATTTTTTATTCATCCATGTTATATATATATGAATATTTCATTCCTTTAGATTGCAGAACAGTATTCCATTACATGATATACCCCACTCTGAATTTTTCCATCCTCCTGTGGGTGGACATTTGAGTTACTTCAATTTTGGCTTATTGTGAATAAAGCTGCTATACATATTTTGTCCAAGTCTTTTTATGAAATTCTCTTGGTTAAGCTATAGTGGAAAGGCTGAATCATACATGTAACATGTGTATGTTCAACTTTATTTTAAAAAATATCAAGTGTTATTCCAAAGTGGTTGTACCGTTTTATACCCACCACCAATGCTGAACTGATCAGATGCCCCACACTGTTGCTGACTGTTGGTATCATTAATCTTTACTTTTAGCTGTTCTAGTAGGTACTCGTTATCCAAAGGATATCTTTGGATCAGAGGATATATATTTATTACATATAATAAAAATATCTATATCTATATATTTATATATATAAGTTTATACGTATAAACACCTTATTACACACTGTCATTGGTCTGAATAGTTTATACGTATAAACTTATATATATAAACTTTCCTATGGGGCACATGAATGGCTCAGTCACTTAAGCCTCTGCCTTCAGCTCAGGTCATGATCCCAGGGTCTTGAGATGGAGACCCACAGAGGCAATCATTGGGCTCTCTGCTCAACAGAGCCTACTTCTCCTTCTCCCACTCCTCCTGCTTGTGTTCTCTGTCTGTCAAATAAATAAATAAAATCTAAGGAAGGAAAAGAAAAAAAAACTTTCCTTGAAAAATTCCCTGAGGAAAATTTTTAGTTTTCTTATATATGTCTTGCATATATTTTCATAAACTTATTTCTAAAGGTTTTTTGTTATTGAAATTTGTACTATTTTCTTAAACTTATATTTTCTAATTTTTCCTTTCTAATTATTTTCTAATTTTTCCATTTATAGAAATTAAACAATTAACATTTTAAAAACATTCCACAATTAAGTTTGATTTTAATAGTAAAATGGCTACAGATAATCATTATGTGTGAGTATCACAGGATATCCTGCCAGTTGATTTTGGATTTGGGGATTCTACATCAGCTAAATGGCAATTAAAACCATAAAATTCTTATGTACTTTATGTATAAATATATCTTACAGAAGTACAAGTATAAGTAAATATTAAAGAAGATTTTCCAGGGACTGACTGGGGCCTGAGTCACTCTTATATTTGCTGTAGAGGTCTCTTTTTTTTAAGGCAAAGGTCAATTGCCTTATGGGTCTCTTTTTTAAAGCAAAGGTCAACTGCCTTAAGGTGAGATTTCCTGTCTCTTTCTAGCATTTTCTAGAGCAGTGTTTCTCAACCTGCGCTTATTATGAATCCCTTACCCCAGTTCATTTGCAATGCCTGAGGTATTTTTACCTCACACACAAGTGCTGATAGTGGCATCTAGGGTATAGAAGGCAGGGATGCTGCTGACTACTTACAAGGACCTCCCTACCCTCTCCCCATTCCTCAAAACAGTAAGGAGTTATTCTTCCTAAAATGTCAGTAGTGCTAGGGCTCATAAACTTTATTCTATATGAAGGTGAATTCCTAGGCAAGATGATAAGAGAGGACCTAATTAATGCAACTCAAGGAAAAAAAAAAGGGCAGTGAATCTGTGATCCAGAAGCTAATACTGGAAGTTTAAAAAGTTTAGATTTTGAGATAACCCAGTCTTTGTGAAAACCTCTCCTATTTCCTTCAGAAACCTTAGATTCACCATTAGAAATGGAAGAATTGAGTTGATTGACACAACCTGAGTAGGAGGAAAAGGCAAGAAAAAGTGAAGCACTCAAATGGAGTTGCTGAGATTTGGATGAACAAGAGTATTAAAGAACAGTAAGTGAAGAGAGGGAAAACTGAACTCAAAAAGGAGTATTTTCTTTATCACCTATAAATTGATAGCCATGACATAGAAATTTAAGTCTAAAATTAAGGTCCTGTCATAGCATTCAGAGGAAAAACAAAGTAGGAAATAATTTCTGCATCTCAGATTCTCTGTTAAGTGAACTGGAAGTGGCCACTTGAATCCAGTTAAATATGAGAATTTGTTATTAAGGAATTTTTTGTGTGTTTGAGGCCATTTGATTATGAATTTAACCATAGTTTCCTTCTATGATAAAATGAGAGTTTTAGAATTATGCCAGGAAACAACATAAAGAAATAGTCACAAAACCAAAAATATGTTTTTAACTCTTGAAGTTCTTGGAAATCTGTGCAGTGCTCATGATAATAGTAATGCCATCAATATTTTATTGTGCTTAAACATTTTAAAGTAATTAGTATACAATGTAATTCTGTCATGCTATATGCCAGAGTGCAGATTGTTTTGTAATTATCAGCAAGTCCCTCAGCCTTTAATCATTACAAATGCATTGAATCCTTTCACTGGTGATTGTCTATTAAAGTACTGATTGCATTGTAATGAAGTAAGCACCAGTGCCTATTAAAGGCCATTTTGTTTAGTTTGAAGGTTTGTGTTTTTCCTTTAAAAGTATTGTCCAAGGGAAAACCAGTTACAGTTTCCCTTTATTTCACAGTTCTATGCCTTCACCTTTATTCTAAGCCTACATAGTAAAAAAGGCTTATATAATTGAAGGTCTTCTTTCCCTGTATCATTTCAACACAACATAAATTATGCATAAGGAAACTACTATCATCAAACTTCCCTTGTCTGGATAATCTACTTTTCATTGCAAAGTACTTTTGCAAAACTCAGTATTTCTCAAGAATAAATTATTACCGAAGTTTTAACACCCTTGACCCATGCTCTCTAAAGGTCAGTAGACTCCTCAGTCACTGTGACATTTAAAAAAAAAAAAAAATTCCATAAGTTTCCAAATGGCCTCTAAGGAAGTGGTAGTTCCCCTGAATGAGAACTATGAGTTATTTTCTTCTGTTTTAGAAAATACAGTATGCTAAAAATGAATGAAGAATCACTTTGAAAAAGCCTTATCCAAAGCTATGTTTGTATTTTACTGAAATGAATGAACTAGTTAATTTTTATATCAAAACAACCTCTGTAATGGCTTGAGAATGTATGTGTCTGCTAAATACATACTCTTGTTTATAATGAATAATAATAATATAGCAAGCATCTCTTTACTCTAAAGAGGGTAAATACAGGGCTAACTATAACATTTCAGTTATTTTAAAAACATCAAATTTCACAAGAGGACTTACAATCTTGGTACAGACATTTCCCCCACCTATGATTTGCCAGGACTTAAGCCCTGTAAGTTCAAATTAATGATGTTGAGAAGTGACATCATAAAGAGGCCAAGAATACTGGGAGTTAAAGGGGAAAACAGGAGGAATCACTTTATTTTATGTTCTCTAATATTCAGTCTAAGACTTGTGTTTTCTTTCCCTCATTATTACTGACAAAATACAAATGGTGGGTTAAAAATAACAGTTGATTTTACATCTTAATAAAAAACTTGTTGAATTTTTCATGTAATCTATTGACTGGTATAACAAAAAGATGAAGCTAAGCATCTGTTAAGTAATCTGATATTCATGTGTCTGTTAAAGTCTCTGTGTAACTTTGTGCCTTTTACCTTTTCCCATCTTAAGTACGAGTTGCTCATAGATAACAACATTTTAAAGAAAACTAGGTGCTTATTAAAATTATCAACTTACTGATGGATCTGAGATAATTTTTACTACACCGACCCATTCCATCCCACTAATAGATGAATGGAAATACAGCAATATTTGAAAATATTGTCATTATCGAGCTCCTTTTGGGAATTTCAGCTGATTTTTTCCCTTAAGGCATAATTTTATTAAACTTCACCTCCTGTAGATCAGCTACAAAAATCTCAGCAGTTTTAACTCAGTGAAAGTTTTTATCTCATATCTCAGACCATAGTAAGTTATAGAGTGGTTGGGTAGGAAGTTTCCTTAAGATGATTTTGTAATTCAGGTTTCTCTGATTTAATTGCTTCATTATCCACTGACTTAACACTATTAATGCTGATGTTTACTTGCAAAGTGATGTCTTAGCAAATAACATATGATTTCTAAATCCACAATATTTTGTTTAATATTTTATAATATACACCTCATTTATGAAAGTATATGTACACAAAGCCTTTCTTCTGTCAGCATGTAGTAAGATCCAAATCATGACTGGGCAGCCAGCCATGCTTGCCTTCTGCACGGTGATTTCTTGAGTTAATCTCTCAGTGTCATTTTAAGTATGCGTAATCTATTAAGATCTCAGAGAGCTAATGATCTTTTTATAATAAACTTGCATTAGTTTTCTTTGCTATATAACAAATTACCACAAACTTGGTGTTATAAAACAAAACACATTTATAATCTCATAATTTTGTATCTCAGAAATCTCAGGCAAGTTCATTTGGTTCCTTAGCTCAATATCTCATAGGCTGAAATCCATTTGTTGACTGTTCTTTTTACCTGGAGGCTCTGAAAAAGAATCTGTTTCTAAGCAACATTTCAGTTGGCAGAATTCAGTTCCTCATGGCTGCAGTGGTGTTTGTTGTCACTGTCAACTATAGGCTCCTTTTTGCTCCTAGAAGCTGCCAACATTCCTTCTCACATGACACCCTCCATCTTCAAACCAGCGATGTTTCAAGTCCTTCTCATATTTCACATATTTGTTCTTTTTCTGTCTTCCTCCACTGCTACCAGATAAGGAAAGTTTTTTTCTTCTAAAAAGCTCAAGTGGTTAGATTAGGCTTATGTAGATGTTCTCCATTTGAAGGTCACCTATTTCTCATAACATAGCATAACCATGGGAATGCTGTCTCTTCATATTCATGAATCCCACCTGTGCTCAAAAAGAAAGGCTTTTTGAGGGGTCAAAAAGGGGTCATTCTTCAAATTTTGCCTACCATGAAGCCAAAATTATACTAAAGCCTTACATTACTTGAGGATTATTAAAATATATTAGCCTTGTATGTATTTTTCTATGTTCTAAGATTTTGCCAATGTCTATTCAGCAGCAATGTGATTACATATAAACATTTTGTTTTTTTTAAAAAGGTCATTCAGCTGAGTAGGCATGTCCTCAAATACAATATTATACTTAGAAACTGTATTTTTGTTAAATAAAAATATAGAAGTATAAATATATATAATATATTTTAAGTGGTTTGCAGGTCACAAAATAATTTGTGTATATTAACTCGTTTATTTCTTAAAATAACAGTATAAAATAGGGTAGTCAGTCTTTGATATTCACAGCTATTTCCTAAAATTTTGTGATACATTACCAATTTAAAAGTATGGCATATAATTTTCTCCATAAAATAAATATATTTATATAATTGAAACAGATTTTTCAATTTATGATGGTTTATTTTTCAAGCTTATGATGTTTTCAAAGATTCACATATTATGTATGTATGAATACACATATGTGATTTGTGTATTTGTTAACTTATCTGTATCTATAATTTGACCATGTATTGTCAAATTATTTATTTCTCTCTGTGTTGCTTGAAAAGTTTAATATACATAACAATATACAATATACATATATCATACATGTTATATATGTATATATACAATATACATATACCATACCAAATGTAAAATTTAAATACAGTCTAAGTGGGGTGCCTGATGGCTCAGTTGGTTAAGCATCTCCCTTCAGCTCAGGTGATGATCTCAGGGTCCTGGGATTAAACCCCACATCAGGCTCCCTGATCAACAGGGAGTCAACTTGTCTTTCTCTCTCTCCCTCTGCCCCTCTCCCTGCTCATGTTCTCTCTCTCTCTCAAAAAAATAAAATCTTTTAAAAATAAACAAGTAAATAAATATAATCTAAGCTATTTTGTATAGTATAGTAGTTTGTCTCATTATTGTAAAAATTAATCATGAATTTGTGTAAATGTCTAAAATTTTGATTTTTTATTATTTTTAAATGTAACTAAAATCTTAGGTGAGCAGCATGATAAAATACAGTAAAATGAACAAATGTTTTAACAATGATCTAAGTTACAAATAGATTATTACTAGTAACCTGTGATCTATTCAGTTTGTTAACCTTTATGTCCTCCCCAAAGTGACCATTGTTATTATAACTATTATACTATTAATTTTGTCTATGTTTGAAACTCATATTAGTATATATTATGTATTTTCTTATATGTGACTTTCAATATAAATTATACTTTCATATTCATCTATATATAGTTACATGTATTTGCAATTTGTTCATAACTTCTCTGTATATATATATTTGTAGTATAATTATTTACAGTATATATAAATATTATATACATTGTTTATATATACTAAAATTGGTGAACACTTATTTTACCTCTAATTTTTAAACTATTTTAAATTATTTTGTTATGGGCAATGCTAGACATGATTGTGTATTTATGTTGATACCTAAAATTTACAAAATTATTTTGTGATAGGGTATGGTGATGCTCAACTTTAGACAATGTCAAACAATTTTCCAACATAACTATATCACTGTAAATTTATGAGAGCTCCTGTTCACCCACATCCTCACAACAGTGATTTTTATGAATTATTTTAATTTTAGTTCGTTTGAAGGTATGCAATGGTATATCACTGTTGCTTTAAATAGCATTTTCCTGATTATTAGTGATCAGGAACACTGGTGAAGGGGCAGGTCTAGGGAAAACAACAATAGCAACAACAACATATGACATGCCCAAGAAGAAAAATAAGAATTGTGACAAAATTTTCATTAAAAAATTATATAAGCCATAGGCTTATTTAAAGAAAAAGAAGATAAAATATACAACATATGGAAATGCTAATTAGAAGCTGCAATGACTATATTAACATTGTACAAAATAGGTGTCATTAAGAAATATAACCAAGGATTAATATAGCCAATATAACCCAAGGATAACTATCTAAGAAATATAACCAAGAACATTACATAAAGATATAAAAGAGTCCATTCATCAAGAAGACATAATATTCCTAAATATTATCTACCTAAAACATGAGTTTACAGTACATGAAACAAAGAAACTGGAAGGAGAAATAGATCTAGAGTTATAATTGGACACATTCTTTTCCTTTTTGAAAAAGAATCCCGTATAATTAACATAGAGTAATACATTAGTTTCAAGTGTGCAATATGGTGATTCAACAATTCTATACATTACTCAGTTCTCTTCATGATAGGTATACTTTTTTTTTGTTTTGTTTTAAATATTTTATTTACTTATTTGAGAAAGAAAGCATGAGCAGGGTGAGGCACAGAAGACTCCCTTGTGAGCACAGAGCCTGATGCAGGACTATATCCCTAGATCCTGAGATCATGACCTGAGCTGAAGTCAGACACTTACCCTATGTCTTTTGTTTGGAGAATTTAGTCCATTTACATTTAAAGTAATAGCTAGTAGGTAGTTATGTACTTATTACTATTTTGTTACTGGTTTTATGGTTGTTTTTATAGTTCTCTGTTCCATTCTCCTCTTGTTCTTTTACTACTGGCCTCCTTTGTGATATACTTGGATTCCTTTCTCTTTATATTTAGCCTATTCCTTACTTGTTTTTGATTTGTGATTATATATATCTTTTGCATTTAGTAGTATATATTAAGTAGAATATATTAGTGTGTGTGTGTGTGTATGGTTGCTTAAGTTTGAACCCATCCTAAAATACTAAATTTTTCCTCCCCCCCCCATTTTAGGTATATGAAATCATACTCTATATCCTTTTATTTTGTGAATCCCTTGACTTATTTTTACAGATATATTTAATTTTACTGTTTTTGTGTTTCCAACTTTTCTCACTCCTACTTCTACTCTTTCCTTTGTATTCAGAGTCCCCTTTAGCATTTATCATAAGGCTGGTTTAGTGGTGATGTATTCTTTCAGCTTTTTTCTGGGAAATTCTTTATCTTTCCTATTCTGAATGATAGCCTTGCTGGATAAACTATTCTTAGTCGTAGGTTATTTTTCTTTCAGCACTTGAATATATCATGCCACTTTCTTCTGATCTGTAAAGTTTCTGCTGAAAAATCCTCTGATAGACTTATAGGGATTCCCTTGTATATAACAGTTTTTTTTTCTCTTTCCTTTTTTTTTTTTTTTAAAGATTTTTTTATTTATTTTCTTGAAAGAGAGGGACAGAGAGTGAGAAAGAGAGCATGAGACAGGGAGAGGGTCAGAGGGAGAAGCAGACTCCCTGCTGAGCAGGGAGCCTGATGCGGGACTCGATCCTGGAACTCTAGGAACATGACCTGAGCTGAAGTCAGTCACTTAACCAACTGAGCCATGCAGGTGCCCTCTCTTGCCCTTAAAATTCTGTCTCTATTACTACTTTTTGCCATTTTAATTACTTGGTATCTTGGTGTAGACCTCCTTGGGTTGATTTTCTAGAGGGGGCTTTATGCCTACTGGGTTTCTGGTTCCTTTCCAGATTCAGGATTTCTTCAAAGGAATTTTCTGCCCCCCTTTCTCTCCTCCTTCTGGGATCCCCATAATGTGAATGTTATGCCTGATGATGTTTCTGAGTTTCCTTGATCTATTTTCTTTTTTTATTGTTCTTTATTCTCTTTCTTGCTCAGCTTGATTGCTTTCCATTACTCTGTCCTCTGGGTTGCTGATCCATTCTTCTGTTTCCTCTATCCATTATTTATTCCCTCTAGTGTATTTTTAATTTGTTAATTGAGTTCTTCATCTCTGATTGGTTCTTTTTTGTTTTCTGTCTCTATGTTGAGGGTCTCACCGAGGTCCTCCACTCTCAATTCCAGTGAGTATGACCATTATTTCAAATTCTTTATTAGGCATATTACTTCATTTAATTTACTCCTTTGCTGTGATTTTTGTACTTGTCTTTCATTTGAGACATATTCCTCTGTCTAGCTCTGTGTCTTTTTCTGTGTGTTAGGAATGTCAGCCACATGGCCTGATCTTGAAAGTAATTAATGTTATGGGATGCCTGGGTGGCTCAGTTGGTTAGGCATCTGCCTTTGGCTCAGGTCATCATCCCAGAGTCCTAGGATTGAGCCCACATTGGGCTCCTTGCTCTGCAGGGAGCCTACTTCTCTGTCTGCCTACTACTCTTCCTGCTTGTGCATACTGTCTCTCTTTTTCTCTGACAAATAAATAAATAAAACCTTTTAAAAAGAAGGAGAAGAAGAAGGAAGTAGTGGTTTTATGAATAAGAGATCCTGTAGTGCCTTGCAGTGCAATGTCCTGTGTTCACCAGAACCTGGTCTTTCATGAATGTCTGCTATGTGTGTGGCATGAACTCAGTTTGGGTTGAGCTGCATTTGCCTTCAGACCAGCTGTCTGCAGTAGCTCTCTTTGCCTGTTGTGGGCAGTGTTTGGGCACTATGTTGTTACTGGGCATCCCTGGGACTACCTTGGGCTTGTGTTGAATCAGACCAGGCATTTGCCAGAACTGAATTTGCCAGTGCTGAATTTCAGGACCTCTCCCTGTATTTCCCGGAGAAGCTTTGGTTGGTGGGCAAATCCTGTAGTCAGACAAGACAACTTAGGGGGTCCAGTGGAATTGGTGTGTGTGGTTATCTTCTCTACTTCTTGAAGTAGAAGTCAATTTGAGGTAGTTCTGACTTCTGTATGTGCTGCTTACACACTGCCACACTTGTGGTGCCACTTTGGATAAACTTTTACTGAAGGTGTGTTTGAAGGGCTTGGTCTGCAGAAGAGTGCAGAGGTGGGACACTTGATATTAGCAAGGTTTGTACTGGTTTGCTGTGTAAGGAGGCCTGGTTGGAGTGAGCACAGAAGTGTGTAGGGGCAGGGTATGCTGTTAGCAAGCTAGGCAGAGAGTGTTCACAGTATACAGATTCCCATTCACATCTGTGTAGTTAGGCTGGAGGCAGGCGAAGGAAATGATGACTGCCAGCATTTTTTTTTTTTTTTTTGAGAAGTCTCCCTAAGATCCCTTCCCCTCTAGCACATGCTCTAAGAAATAAATCTCCTGTACACCTGAAGTATTTTTCAAACTGCTGCTTCTATGCTATATCTCAGCAAAGCTATTTATTGTGCTGTCTCTTTAAGTTCATGTTCTCAGTTTCCCATTCTCCCCCAGAAATCAGCTCACTGATTTTTAAAATTTTTTGTGGTAAGCTCCAGTGATTATAAGAACTCAAGAAGTTAAGCCCCTCTGATTCTCAAAGCCAAATGTTATGGGGATTCAGTTTTCCAATGTGGGCCCCCTATATCTGGTGTACTTTGTGTAAGGTCTGGTCTCCCCTCTTCTCTGTGCCTTTGGCATCTCTTTCTGCTTCAGATAGTCCTGTGGGTCAGTTTGGCTCCTGCCTGGGTTTCTGCCTTCTTTGATGTGGTCTTTTCTCTATATCGAGCTATAGAAAGTCTGTTTTTGTAGTCTTCAGGTCATTTTCCAGATTATTTACACTGTTATGGGTGTTAGCTAGGTGAATCTAAGGGACAAGTTGAACCTAGGATCCTCCTGTTCTTCTCTCTTTACTATCACACTTTACTCCTCTTAAGAATCAATAGAAAAAATAAAAAACACCAAGAATATAAAATACTGAAAGAACTATCAACCAATATGTACTCATTTACATTTAAAATAGTCCAACAATAGGAGAATATTTATTCTTTTCAAGTTTTTAGGTAAATATATACAGCTTTCTCCAATATAGAGCATATTATGAACCAAAAAAGAAATCTTGAAAATTTACATCTTACAAAGTATGTACATGGACCATAATGGAATTAAACTAGAAAATGAGAAGATAGCTGGAAAGTCTCCAACTATTTGGAAATTAAACAAAATTCTTCTAATAATGCAGGGATCAAGAGGAAGTTAAGTGAATTTACAAGTTTGCTTAACCTTTTATTTTAAGTAATTTTGTAATTTCCAATAAATGGTAAAATGATACAGATTTCCCTGTCACATTCATCCAAATTCTCCTAATGTTAACACTTTACATCATAACCAAAACTTATGGTAACATCATATATAACCAGCAAAACTGAAATTAGTAAAATTAATATTGCTACAATACTATTAAATTAACTGTCAATTTTATTCAGATTTACCACTCTTTTCAGAAATGTTTTTCTGTTCAAGGACAAGCCCAGGATTTTACAGTGCATTTAATTGTCATGGCACCTTCTCCAAATCTGTGGGGTTTCTCTACCATTTCTTGACTTTCATGACTTTGGCACTTCTGAAGTGTCCTGTTCTATTATTTTATAAATTCTCCACAATGTGTGCTTTTGGCATGCCCCATGCTTTTACTTGTGTATGTCCTTACTTTTTGCTCCCATATATTGCTCACCTGTATTTTTTCTTTCTCTAGCTCTAAAATCAAATACTTTCTCCAAGGATCCCTGGTTCTTTATGTTAGAAACCAAGCTATTAATAGCACCTTAGTGCCAGTTTCTGGTTTTAGGTATCTATTTATTTACTTTTGAAAATGTTCCATAGACATGTCAAATTCAAGAAGTTAAAACTCAAGAAAAAGTCTGCCACTTATCCAGAATATATTACTTCTTTCAATTTAAAATATTCTTTCTCAGAATCAAATTAAAACTTACTCATGCTTGAAAGAAATTTATTTTTTCAAAAAAAAAAGAAATTTATTTTTCCTATTTTTTATTGTGTATGTAAGTCTACATACAGTACATCATTAGTTTTTGATATAGTGTTCCATAGAAAGAAGTTTAAAAATACAAACATATACATTGGAATTTGTTCTTTTCCCCACTTCACAGAGACAACATAAGCTGTAGTTTATATCACAAAAATATGTGTTAAATTTATAATCAATAGATGTTTAAATTATGGTCTATGATTTATTCTACACAAAGACTGATTAAATTAAGATGATTTTATAAATATAGTTTTACATATTTGCTGGAATTATCATTAACTTGAAACCCATGCATGATTAAAATAAAATGAAAAGGGGTGCCGGGTGGTTCAGTGGGTTAAGCCTCTGCCTTCGGCTCAGGTCATGATCTCAGGGTCCTGAGGTGGAGCCCCACATTGGGCTTTCTCCTTAGCAGGGAGCCTACCCCTGCCCACCCCCCGCCTGCCTCTCTGCCTACTTGTGATCTCTCTCTCTGTCAAATAAATAAATAGAATCTTTATAAATAAGTAAAATGAGAACTGAATTGCTCAGTAAAAAGGATTGCGATAGGTTGGTTGAAAGCACATAGGAGCTAAGTTGAAAGAGCTTCCAACAGCAAAATCTGAATCAATTTGAACACAAAATAACATGTGTATTTGACTACAGTCCATGAAATTATGTCAATATCTGTGAGTTCATAAACAGTTGGACAAACATTGAGGGAGAGAAGAGAAACAACTCTTCCTTAGAAGAATTTATTCCAAGTAATAAATGCAGAAGCATTGAGAGACCTAGAAAATGTCATTAGAATATGACATGAATAATTAAGTCTGAATTAAAACACTAAATAGAAGAATCACCACAACAGAAAAATAGTCATATTGCATAAAAATAAGTAACTCAATCACATTGCAAATTAAAATGACAGATGTTTAAACCATTTTGATACAAATTTTCAGAAATGATGCTTTAATAATTTCTCTCCCTATAGAATATTTTATACCTCTATATTCTTGTCTATACTTATAGAATCATTTTAAATGCAACATATGCATATTTAATATTTTATTGTCACAAAACTGGTCATATTTTTGTTTTTGTTTCTCAAAATAAATTATGGAATTTAGAGGATTCTCTGGATCAAAGGAGAAATACAAAACCATATATATATATATATATATATATATATATATATATTTTCAATTTGGTCTTGCAAGAGTGTTTTGGAAGTTCAGTGACAATTCAACCAAACAAAAGTCATGGGAGAGAGAGCTTAAACCAAATTTGTCCTTAGGTCAGAGGTTCAGGGCTGATTGAGCTCTAGTGTGTGTATGTTTGTGTGCGTGTGTGGATGTGGATGTATGTGTGTATGTACATGTACATATATAGTTCTCCAAAGAGCTTATGGGAATGAAATGAAAGGGGTAGGTATGAGAAAAATCAGAGTCAGCTCTTGGATCAGAAAAGGTGTAGAGGAAATTGGCTCTGGGTAGGGATGCTGGGCCATGGTCTTAACTTGATTTATAAGTCATAGATTTAGTCATGTGGCATGTAGACTTACATCTGTATTTTTGCTCCATCCCCTGTAGATGTTAGAGGAGAGTATAATCTAACTCACAATTTTTGTAATTTTAGTCAAATCTTTTTTCACTCAAAGTTGTTTTATTATGTAGTCTCTTTTGTCAGTCATGTTATGTCATGCCTTGTTTTGTGAACCTATAAACTATGTATAGTAACAGAGTGAGAGAATAAGAATGTTCAACAGTAACCATATCAGTTCAGACAAAGGTACCAACTTGGCATAAATCACCAAAGTTCACAGGAGAGATTTAAAAAATTAATGAACTAAGAAAATACAGAACATCTAGAAAGACACATTAAAATTATCTTTGCATTATACGTATATATAGAGAGGATTTTAATATTTAATGTGGAAGGATTAGACATAAGCAACTCTATGTGTGGATACTGTTGTGCAAGGTGTTATCAGAAAACATCCATCACATACTCCCATGTGCAATTCATTAGCAGCCAATCATATCTCTTTAGTCATAGACATGCAGTTATTTTTCTCCTACCCATTGTAGACAAATCAGGTAAATAGTTTATCTTATTTAATGATGCTCTATAAATTAATAACAACCCACATTCTACAATTTATGGAGAGGGCATTATAAATAAAGGTAAAAGATGATTTTCCAAATACTATCTAAACCTACTTTTTCAGAAGTATGCTCCCAAGTGTCATATTCTGGGATCTCATTGTTCCTCCATATATATCAGCCAATCAACACTGGAAAGCTTCTGTAAGGTAAAATTGTTCTCTTGGTATCAGAGATAATGCCCAGTATCTCAATTTTCCTAAAAGACTAGGAGAAGACAATAGACATTTTTCCAAAGAAGACATACAGATGGCCTATAGACACATAAAAAGATGCTCAGCATTACTCATCATCAGGGACATACAAATCAAAACTATAAGATATCTCATCATACCTGTCAGAATGGCTAAAACCAACTACACTATAAACATATGTTGGTAAGAATGTGGAGAAAGGGAAACATTCTTTCACTGTTAGTGGGAAAGCAAACTACTGCAGCCATTCTGGAAAAAAAAGTATGGAAATTCTCAATAGTTAAAAGTATAGATAACCTGTGATTTAGCAATTGCACTACTAAGTATTTGCTCTAAGAATATAGAAATACTAATTCAAGGGGATATGTACACCCCAATTTTTATAGAAGTACTACCTAAAATAAACAAATATGGAAACAGCCCAAGTGTTCATCTAGTGATGAATGGATAAAGAAGTGGTATATATACACAATAGTGATGAATGGATAAAGAAGTGGTATATATACACAATGGAATATTACTCAGCCATGAAAAGAATTAAATCCTGCCATTTGTAACAACATAGATGGAGCTAGAAAGTTTATGTTAAGTGAAATATGCTAGAGAAAGGCCAACACCATATGATTTCACTCATATTTAAGAAACCAAACAAGGAAAAAGAAAGAGAGAGAGGGAGAGAGAGAAAGGCAAACCAAGAAATAGACTCTTAACGGTAGAGAACAACCTAGTGGTTACCAGAGAGAAGGTGGGTGGGGAAATAAGTTAAATAGTGATAGGGATTAAAGAGTGCCCTTGTGATAAACACAGGATGTTGTATGGAGTGTTGAATCCCTATATTGGACACCTGAAACTGATATTATATTGTATGTTAACTAACTAGAATTTAAATAAAAACTTTATAAAAAACTGAAAAGGATAAATGTAATAAGAATCCTAGAAAAAAATGCATAATTTTGCTGGGGATAAAGTTACTCCCCAGAAAAGCAAAATGAAGAGGCATTACAGATTAAAGTAAAATTGACATATTTACCGATTAATGATGTCTCTTAACATAAACTGAGGTTTTGGGACACTGGTGGCTCAGTCAGTTAAGCTTCTGCCTTTGGCTCAGTCATGATCCTATGGTTGTGGGGTCAAGCCCCAAGTTGGGATTCTCTGCTCAGCAGGGAGTCTGTTTCTCTTTTTCTCCTGCTGCCTCTCGCCGTGCCTTGTGCGTGCACTCTCTATCTCTTTGTCTCTCATTCACATGTTCTCTCAAATAAATGATTTAAAAAAGAATCCATAAACTAAAATTTTGAGTATAAAAAATTGATCTTTCTAATACCATAATTAGTTTTTACAAAATAAAATATCTTGTTCAAATAGATCTATATGTTTGTTGTTATTTTACCTTTTTTTCCCCTTTGAGTTTAGTTAGGGTTTGTTTTGTTTTGTTTTGTTTTTTATTTTCAAATTACCAGAATCTTGATCTACATCTATCAGATGGACAGAACAGAACTCCCAATCATTTCTTTTGTAGCTATCCAGTCTACTATAGGAAATCTATATAATTCTATTTGTAGCTTTCTTTTGGTAAGATCTCTATTTCTGGTATCAAGCATGACTGTATACTGTATATATTTAAATATATTTGTCAAATATTTATATGTGTTGAGAAGTTATTAGAGGTTTCTGTCATGTGCTGAGTTCACTGCCTATCACAAAGTTTGTGGGTTTCAGAAGGTATCCATGGAGTTCAAGGTAGAACTATTGAACTATTACTGTTGAAAAAAAACCTCTGAATTTCCACATCAAATATGAACATACAAATATGGAGGGATTATCAGTGCAAAGCGAATGCAGTGTTATTCTGCTTCATATAATGACTGATACTGAAAGCAAACTTCATAGCTTTTTATATATTTATGAATTATCAATATATATTGATGGTCTATATTTAAAACCTGAAGATACCTAATGTCCCTTTAGAAACTACATGATCATAGTCCACAGGGATTAAGGTAATTTAACAGGTGACTTCCCTGCAGCCCTCAATAATTTCCTTTCTTTAAATTGATGTCACCTGTTTAGGAAACATCAGGAGAGGTCTGGATCTTACCTATTGCCTAGAGTAAAGCAAATAATCAAAAAACATTTGTTGAATAAATTAATAATTTGAAACCAAATTATTGAATAAGAGGTCAAGTACATAAGTGCTGTGGTCTTCACCACTGTCTTCCTGGAAACAAAATTTAGAATTTCAAAGAGGCAGTTAGTTTGGGCTTACCACCCCTTGATTGAAAGTTTGCAAAGTTAAAGAAGTCTCATTAATCAGACATTTAATAATAAAATCAGATTGAGTGTGTCCAGGTATGATGAATTTTGACATATTGATGAAATCAAGATACTGCCATAGAGAAAGCTTCATCCAAAATATTAACTTGTATCAGTATATAAAAGATTTAACCATTCTTGTTCTCAAAGTTTTATCAGTAAATATAGACATAATTATTGATTATCTTTAGGAACTTTTTAAAAATTGAGATATAGTGGACACAATGATTTGTAGCAATTCAACAAGTTCATACTATCTCTAAGAACTTTACATGGCTAAACCAGTGATTTAGTGTTTAAACTGGAGAGTTAACATACATCTCTCTCCTCCATTTAATGCTAGTATCAATATATATCTTTTAACTTGGGAATATTTCTTTAGCATATACTGGAATCCCCTAAAGAACTTACTAAATCCTGATTGTTGGGACCCAACCCCAGAGTTTCTAATTAACGGCTATCTGGGAATTTGAATTTCTAGCAAGTTCCCGGTGAATATAATGCTTCTTACTGGTCAGGGGACCATGCTGAAAACTCTTGCTTTATACTATGACTTGATAAATTTGTAAATGATTATTTAATTTTGTTATTGGAGATTGTTGGCATAAAGTGAGTCATTATTGCCATATGTAAACATCTATTAGTAGTTTTTTTTTTTTTTTTGGTAGAAAAATTGGTAGGAAAAAACTTTGGTAGAAAATTTTGGTAGAAAAAAACTTCTCCCTGTTTTAAAAGGAGAATCTACATAGGAAAATATAGGAAATTCTTCATTTAAAATTTATCCATCATTTTGGAATACTATATCTTGAAATGAGAATCTAGGAAACTAAAAATTATAGATAATAATTCTTAGTTCATCTTTAATACATTTTATACTATATTTCATGTTTCTGTTACAACTAAGAAAATGCAAATGCAATTGAATAAACAGTTTGTCATCAATGACATTTATCCATGAATCATTTTTTGGCTTGGAAAATTATCTAACGTGAAAGTTTAGAAGATTGCTTTCCCTCCTTTGTGCTTAGCTGCACATTTAATTATCTTCAATATCTTTTTCCTGTTACAATTTTTTTTTTCGCTTACTTAAGTGACTAATTAAACTGAGTGAGAGGGACATTTAGAGCATGCAAGGTATAATATGTGCAAATTTTTGTTTTCTTTCTATGCCAGTACAGAAAAACTGATATAAATGACAATGATAAAAAGAAATACATTGCCCAGGAAATAATTAATTTTAGCTATTGATTGCAAAATCTTCTTTTTCAAATACTCCATTCAACTCTAGGGTTAAAATATATGTTTTATTTGTTTGAAGATTATCCTCCAAATGCAAATATCTGTCAATTCCAAACATCTTTTGTACTATAAATGTCAAAACATAGTATTTCTGGATATGGGATTTTAGAGAAACCACTTTTGGTTAGATCATTTGTTATAGGATTACAGATGCCCAGGTTATTTATTCACACAACATGTATTTATTAAGTTTCTCCTGCACATTAGGAATTGTATTATTTGATATGCAAACATGAGAATTATAAGTTTCCTTGAATATATTAATATAGAGAAACAAAGAAGCAAGTAATTTCATACAAATTTAAGAGAAATATGATAAAAGTAAAAATAAAAATTATCAGATTTATTTTACATTTTTATTAAATTCATTTCATGAAATAGATGCCATTGTTACCCCTATTATTATCCTGATTCTCAAGGGCAACATTTGATTAAATTGCAGATTGAGGAGTTGGTTTTTCTTAGGTAATTTGGCTCTAGAATCAGTTATTTTAACCACTGTACATATAGCTCATAATTTTTTTTCTCTTTGCGGAAGCAAGTTGGAGAGATTATGTGATCAGAGAACCAACCCTGCCCAGACAATTCAGAAAGTAATGTTTTATAAAAAGTTAGTATTTAATCTGGTTGCATGAGATAAGAAGTATATGAGAATTTATAAAGCCATAGAAGTATAAAAAATCAAGGAGTAAAAAAAGTAGTTTGATATGGAACAAATGAAAGAAAGGAAAAGGTATTGGAAGATGAGTTTGGGATTGAGATAGGACTAAGTTTGGGATTATGCTGTATGCAAAGAAAAGTTTTAAGTGATGGTAGAAAAGGAGGCAAGTGCACAGTTTAGAAATATAGTAAGACAAAATAGTGCCATGTGTGAGTAGTGTGTTGGAACAAGATTCAGGAGTTACATATAGGTTCCCACATAGTGTCTCTATCACCCTGCAGGAGACATAGATAAGGCTCTTATCTCAGCTTCAGTGTTCCCAATGAACTTGTTGTTCTTTTAGGTCCACTTCTACCGAATCAATATTTTTATTGAGGCAAAATATCATGGGTGGAAGTGATTTTTGTTTTAGATCTTTGTTTGTGTGATTAAGTAAGTGATTGCAACCTGTATAATGAATGTTAAAGTTTTACATACATACCTATATAACAATTGGCAGCAAATGGGTTATGTTCTTTGTAATCTACCAATATTATTAATGGCTTTAAATGATATTTTCTGCTTCAATTGATGTTGTAAGTGTTTAACAAATTATGGAAACCAATGTAACATAAAGAGAGCAGGAGGGATTTCTTATGCAATTCTCTGCTAGCTAAGTGAGAGTCATGGGAGCATTTTAAGGAGAGGTGTGGTCATTTGACTTAAAGAAGATCATTCTTGCTACAGTCCAGTGTAGGTCTTTCAAAACTACTCTACCTTAAGGATATTTTATGAGGATAATAGAGAAAGTAACCATTAAAAAGCTTTCTACTTGGTACACTTGGGTGGTTCAGTGGGTTAAGCCTCTACCTTTGGCTCAGGTCAAGATCTCAAGGTCCTGGGATTGAGCCCCTGCATCCAGCTCTCTGCTCAGCAGGGAGCCTGTATCCCCCCCCCCTTTCTGCCTGCCTACTTATGATCTCTCTCTCTCTCTCTGTCAAATAAATAAATAAAATCTTTTTAAAAAATAAATAAAACTTCCTACCCATCTGAGTGTGTTTAAGTTCAGTAATAGACTACTTTAAGCTAGTATTGGGCATTGTAAAGTTAATATTTCCATAATTTAGATTAATATTTCCATAATTTGTGATTTATGGGGTTATGGGATCAATTATATTGAGATTAGGTAGGGCAAAACAAACTACAAAGGACAGCATTATAGTGTGTAAGGATAATAGTTTCCCTTCCCATTTCTAGCCTAATGTTCTTCAGAGTGCCAGAGACACAGTAATGGGGGGGTAGTAGTTTCATGAGGGTAAGTGCTAAGTAAAAGTAAAAGAAAAGAAGCCCATTAGGTTGAGCATAAGTTTTAGCATAATGTTACCTTACAAATAACAGAAGTCTCTTCCTAAATCTTTTTATCCATCTAAGAAGCACTGAGAACAACTTCTTGGAGATTAACCTTGAGCAAGATGTTGATTATAGAATTCTGCTTAATAAATAAAGAAAGAAAGAACATTCAAACTTAATAGGAGTTTTCCTGTAATCAAAAAAGTTATCTAGAAAACTACTATATTAAAATTAATACATTAAGTTTAAACAATAAAAATGAATGATGTTGTTCCTATAAAAGTTAAACATGTTCATTTTATAAAATGGAACAGTGGAATAAGAAAACTGTTTTTTTCAAGAGCTAATTAAATTTTAACAGTTGTTTTCCAGGATTCAAGGGAGGATAACTGAGGTTCTCTCAAACATGTTACTCATTTCTCAAAGATGCCACACAAATTTAGAGAAATTTTAAAAGAACAAAAGTTGAACCAACAAAAAAATGACTTAAAAGATATGTTTTTTGTTATGTAGCAAGTGATAATTTATACATAGATAAATATATTTCTTATTTGAAGTGTACAAAATAGTATTACACAGCAGAGAAGGGTTGATATGAATATAAGGGTTGGCATGGGTATGTGCTTAGCATATCTTTATTCAAAGATGAAAAATTAGATTGAATATAGGTAATTAATAGTTGTTTATTTTTATGAAATATCACTGATTCATTTATATTGTTCTCAAGTGCAAAAATTAGGATCTGTTATTCTAAAACTGTAAAAGAATTCAGTAAAATGCTAAAATAATTACATCTGATGAATTGTGTTACATCAAATAATAAAGTTATACAGTTAACTTTCTTAATTTTTTTAAAAGATTTTTATTTATTTATTTATTTGACACAGAGCGAGCACAAGCAAAGTGAGCAGCAGGCAATGGAAGAGGGAGAAGCGGCTCCCTGCTGAGCAGGGAGTCTGATGCAGGGCTCCATTCCAGGACCCTGGGATCATGACTGAAACTGAAGACAAATGCTTAGGCAACTAAACCACCCAGGCACCCCTGCAGTTAACTTTTTAAAAAGAAATATAATGACAAAACAAATAGTACAACAGATGTCTAATTGTTCCAAAGTGTGTTTTTCAAGTTTATATTTGTAAAATGATTTCATTTTTGCTGAAAATACTAGATTTTCCATTTTATATATAAAATATTTAAAAAGTATATGAAGAGAATATACATGACATATTTATGTCACATAAAAATATTTTCTGGGAGTTGAAAACTAATTTTTAATTTTTTTCTTATTGACTAGACCATTTTGATGGTATTATTGAAAATTTAAACAATCCTTATTGTAAGAAGTATTTTTTTGTCTGCATATATGTATATTATAGAATGTATGAGATGTTTTATAGAGGGTTATATACTAACTGATAAATACATTTGTTATTTGAAAATTACATACTTGACAACACAATCTTGAGGACATGTGCCTTGAAGATTTTGTTTTTCATTGTTATTTTAGCCAGTTTTCTTGCCTTTGAATTATGTAGGTTTTTGTATAGCTTTTCTGTCAGATGCATAATTAATTATATTATCTTTTTTCCAAAGTAGTATTTAGGTTACCCTAGGACTCTGTTTTTTTTTTTTTTTTTCTTTTTCTCTCTTAACTTTCCATGTGGTTGGATAAAAATGCAATTACACTCTGAGGGAAGACTTTAATGTTATATGTAAAACAAAAAAGCTAGTCTGATTATATCAATATTTTTTTCAGGGCACCTGTGTGGCTCAGTGAGTTGAGCAGCTGAGTCTTGATTTCCCTTCAGGTCATGATCTCAGAGTCTGTTTGAGGATTCTTCCTCTCCCTCTATCTTCTCCCTCCAACCCCTCTCCCCACTCTCTCTCTCTTTCTTTGTCTCTAAATAAATAAATAAATTTTTAATTTTTTTCATTGTTTTCTTACCTTTGTGTTAGGTGTTTTCAAACAAACTCTGTCTTTTCCTGTATTTCTTGTTAAAGTTACCAAATGAATTTGAACTTCTCTGATTCATGGTACTGTTTCTGTAAATCCATCTTACTACAATCTGTATGCCTGCCTTGTCAGCACTCAGCTACAGATTCATCTGTTACATACAACTTTTCTCCACAGGTCACACTAAAACACACACTCCACAAAAGAGATTTTTAAAAAAATATTTTATTTATTCATTTGAGAGTGAGAGAAAGCACAAGTAGGGGGGGGGGGGTAGAGGGACAAGCAGACTCCCAAATGAACATGGAGCCCAACACATGGCTCAATCCCAGGACCCTGAGATTAGGACCTGAGTGGAAGTCAGACACTTAACCGACTGAGACACCCAGGCGCCCTTCACAAAGGGGAATTTTTATCTCTTTTCTTCATTTCTATATCACAAATTCTTAGTTTTTATGTTATTAATATTTAGTGTAACTTGGTATATAGGTATCGAATAAATTTAAAGGTCACTGGTTTTTCCCCAACCTACATTGGCCCCAAATTTATATCCTCCTCACTACACATTTCCTAGATATATTATTTCTTCAACTCAGCTACGTTTTTATCACCTCCCAACTTAAGTCAGCCTAAGCCCATTTCAACTGAAATTCCAGGGTTTTTCCCTTCTTTATTTTCATTATAATTAATGGTGTTTTCTTATACCTGTCTCTTACTTAGGCTATTTAATAACTTCAAAAGTACCATTGTTAGAACTTTTAAAGCTAGAAGAACAATTAGGACGCATACAGTCTATTGGGACTTGACCTGCCTTTCTCAGTTAATCCATGGAAGACCTCTGGGAAATCATAATTAATTGGTATGGAAATATATATGCATAAATTTTATCTGATTCTCAAATAATCTATTTATTCACAAAAATCAATGATTTAGAAAATTTTGATTTTGACCCACAAGAAAAATATGCTTTGTTTTGACCAGTATACTCATATATATGAATATGAAAAAAAGTTTATTGTAAAAAGTTATCTTTGTTATGCATTAACCATACTTTCATTTTCATTCTATTCTATTCTATCCTAATTTCAATACATTCTAGCTCACCACATAAATTAAAGTACTTATCAGAGATTATTAAATGAAATCTGTAACCCAGAGGCAGGTCATTTACTACAGTCTTAAAAAGATTGATCCACTGTAAATCTTCCTCTTAAAAATAAGGAGAGACAGACAATTGAATTAGATTATTTAATAATCATGACTCAAAATTCCTAATTTTAGATAAAACTGATCTTAAATTTCTTTGTAAGGGAATGATATCCAGCCTTATAGAATGGTTATTTAATACAGGTACTTGGATATAGATTTACTCAATAATGGCTTTATGAAAAATCATTATATCTTAATAATTCTCATAACAATGTCAAATACCATTCACAACTTCTTGCAAGATTTTTGAATGAGAGAAATAACCTGTTCAACTTCCAAAAATACATGTGAACAGTTATTTGTATGCATTTGTGTATTTCTTCAAAGAGGATGGTCATAAAGCCTGTCACATAATTGCCTACAAAATGGAAGTGCTCCTTTTTTAGCAATTCAACAATACAGAATGAATAATATTTTAATTAAAGGTAGACTTTTGAAGAGTACATTTGGATATAGATTTCTATAGCTGCTATTCTGAGTGTTCCTTAATTCTTGAAGGAATAAGATTCATACTTATGAGGTACCCAGTGCTGATGTTTACAGTAGATCTATATTTTCTCTACATATGTGTGAAAGTATATGAAGCCAGAAATCTGTTTATAACTGGTTTTATATTTGAGAATTTATCTATATGAGTTATTTTTGCACAGCCCTAGAATTTAAAATTTTATTATACCTGTGATCATAACTTTAAATAATTGTTAATTATAACTACTGCTTATGTTTGTTGTGGGAATTAAATACAATTTTATATAAAGAAGGTCCCTAGCTAGGGCTTGGTATATAATAAATGTTCAAGGATTACTTTTGGGGAGGCAGTTTGGAAGTAAAATGTTAAACATGGTTCATAAGAAATTTTTCAATGAGTATAAAGGTTCTATTATGCAGAATGAATAAGTTCTACAGATCTGATGTATAGCACAGTACCTGTAGTAGACAGCAACCTATTGTGAACTTTAAAATATGTTAAGGAGATAGGCCTAATGTTAAGCCTTCTTACAATAAACAAACAACAGCAACAACAAAAACACACACACATGCAAACACACACACACACACAAGAACACAAGGGGAAAAAAATCGCTTCTTGCTTGTCTGAGAAGACCACTTGAAAAAAATAACTAAAAGTGCTTATCTATATTTTTACTTCTTAGAATGTTTAATCATTCCTAGAATGACTGGAAGAATTCAGAACCTTACGTATGATATGAAAAGAGGAAGAAAAGGAAAATACATTTATCACATCAATATGGATGCATTACACTATTACACTATTATTTAATGACCATGGTTTAGGTATAGTGTCTTATCAATGTCTGCAGATTCAAGAGAGGATGAAATATTATCCCTGTCCTCCATGTCTTACAGTCTATTGGTTTTGGAGGTGATACATAAGGGAAAAGACAATGACAACGTATCGTAATAGTAGTGTAAAAAGTCTATTGAATGATCTGAACAGGTAAGATGCAGCTTTTTTTTTTTTTTTGAACTCATTATTGGCTTCAAACAAACTGTATTTCAAATCTCCTGCTTCCAGTTTTTAGGGTATTTCCAATACATCCAGTAATCTAGAATTTTCCATTTGGGGAAGGGGAGATATCATTCTCCCTTTATTGCTGGCATTCCAGATATCTAGAACAGTTCTTTTAGGGACATTATCTCTTGATAATGGAGCAGTGATAGGCACAATTTATATATCAATAGTCAACAAAGTGCTATTAGCAAAAGTGACAAAATGAATTACAGGTCTTGTCAGAGTTCTTGCATGTCATCCTCAAAACTACTAGAACAATTTGCACCTTTTCAGAGAACGGGTCTTGACAGATTACCGTAACATACCTCATTCTCTGAGATGCTTTAGCAAACAGGTGAAAAGAGACAAATGTTTACTGCTTTGGATTTAGCTATACAAAATTAATTACCAGTGGAGGATAGGAAGTTATTATTTGGCTAACTGAAATGAGGCACTTAAGAGTTTAAGAAGATGGGGCACCTAGGTGGCTCAGTGGGTTAAGCCTCTGCCATCAGCTCAGGTCATGGTTTTAGGGTCCTGGGATCCAGCCCCTCATTGGGCTCTCTGTTCAGCAGGGAGCCTGCTTCCCCCCCCCCCTTCACCTTGACTACTTGTGATCTCTTTTTGTCAAATAAATAAATAAAATCTTTAAAAAAAGAGTTTAAGAAGAAATGTTAATAGTTGAAGTATAGAGTATAGGCTTTGCACCTGAAGAGGCTAGGAAACCAGAGTCATAACATAAAGGGTTTAGTTATCCAACAAATATTTTGTTTCTCCCTAAAATTGATTAAAAGAGGGAAAATGTCACGGGTGTGTTATGGGATAGTATTGATGACTTGGTTTTAGATTTATGAACCATGGTCAAGGATGATGGTTGAATGATGAACTGCTGACTGAGGATGTGTGCATCTTTTGAGAAGCAGGAAAACAGTGTTTTCTCAGAGGTTTGGTAACCATACTCATAAAGGGCTTTACCACTTCAATAATGACTAAGCCCTACAATAACATGTTCATC
Source organism: Mustela nigripes (assembly GCF_022355385.1). Classification (NCBI taxonomy): domain Eukaryota; kingdom Metazoa; phylum Chordata; class Mammalia; order Carnivora; family Mustelidae; genus Mustela; species Mustela nigripes. Next base: position 28,677,987 of record NC_081565.1, read on the forward strand.
TATGCTTGCTTTGTGTCAGACTTAAATTTCTTATGGTTCAGTGGATTTGTTGATTAGATCTCCTTCAGCTTGCATATAACCAAAGTTAGCTGAGTGTAAGAATGATTTATTTCTAAGTTTAGATTTCTCCTAAATGGAATCAATATCATCAGAAGAGATGAGCTCCTATTACTGTATAAACATGAAACAGAAATTGCTAGAAAACCTGAAGCAATCTTTGTTGCAATCCCTGAGTTACCTGCAAAAGGAGATGGTTTTGAAAGTCATAGTACACAGGTTCTATGCCATTCACTTTCCCCAGAGATCACTTATAAGTCACAAAAGAGAAGGATAGAAAGCATGATGTGGCTGCCTGGTATTCTTTTAATATCTTAATTTTTTTCCTAATGCATTTGTATTATTTTATGAATTATTTACATATGCACACACACACATATACACCATACAAGTAGAGAAATTTAGGAAAAAAAAATCTTTAAACTAGAGGAAACCTTTGTGCATTCTTCATTTATTCAAAGTTTTTTGAGGTACTTTGTTAAAAATTTGAGGTTTCCTCCTAAATTCCCTGTAAATTTATTAATTTTATCTTGAATTATTTAAAATCTTTATCTCTGAAATTTTTCCTTTACATTTCCATTATTTGTTTAGAAAACAGTGTGCTTAATATATAATTTTTAACTAGCTGCATTAGTAAATTAGTTTATTAGTCTTACTACAGTTTTTTTGTTTGTTTGTTTTTGTTTTGTTTTGTTTTTGTTTTCGTTTTTGTTTTTAAGTGAAAATCAGACACCTGGGTGGCTCAGATGGTTAAATGTCTGCCTTTGGCTAAGGTCATGTTCTCAGAGTCCTGGAATTGAGTCCCACTTTGAGCTTTCTGCTCAGCAGGGAGTCTGCATATCACTCCCCCTCTGTTCTCCCTGCTTGTGTTCTCTCACTCTCTCTGTCAAATAAAGAAATAAAAATAAAATATTTAAAAAAATGAAATTCATTTGTAAAATATTATTGTTGTTCATTTGAAGAATACATTTTATTTATTTTTCTTGATTTTTTAAAACTTTTTAACATGACTTCCAGAACAATGATAATATGATTTTAGTAGCCATCCTCATGTTGATCTTTGTTTTTTTAAAGATTTATTTATTTGAGAGAGAGAGGTAGGGGAGGGAGAGAGGGAGAAAGAATTCCAGATGACTCGTTGCTGAGTGCAGAGCCCCTTGGGGCACAATCTCAGGACCCTGAGATCATGACTTGAACTGAAATCAAGAGTTGGATTCTTAACTGACAGAGTCACCCAGGACCCACCCCTATGTTGATCTTTATACTACTGATTACTATTAATTAGGGTTAATAAACATCCCATCATTTTCAATTCCATGATTTAAAAACAACAACAACACTAGGAATGAAGATGATTTATCCAATACATTTAAAGTGTCTATAAAAGTGTTAGTTCAGGATGCCAAAACAAAATACCACAGACAGGGGGTGGGGGGCAGCTTAAACAATAGACATTTGTTTTTTCATGGTTCTGGAGGTTAGAAGTTCATAACAAAGATGCCAACAAGTTTGAATTCTGGTGGTAGTTATTGTCCTAGTTTGTAGAGGTTGGCCTTCTACCTTTGTCCTCATATGGGCCTTTTCCTACTTGTTTTTTAAGAATACAAGAACTATTAAGGGAATTAACACTCTTTTTATCCTTAGTATGAAACTATTTCTCATACTGTATTTTTATTAATTTTGTTAATGGTTTTTTGGCATATAGAATTCTTAAAATCATGTCTATTTCTTTAAATATAAAAGTCTGCAAGTGGAATTACAAAGACATGTTTATTCCAAAATTCAGTAACTGTTTACTCTTTGTTTGCTTTGAATTACAGATCTCTCTTTATATAGAGATGATTGAAAGATAGAGTGTGTATATATATATGTGCCAGAATCATACAAGTGTACTTATTTAAGTTAATTATGAACCATATAGATATACTAATTTGGATTAACCAAAGTGATTGCTTTATATAAAATAACTATCCATGGGTTCTATTGTCCCATATTTCCTCAGTCTTCTAATTAGTGAGACACAACATCTATTCAGTTATATCTATCCTTTGAAAACATTAAATTTCTATATCACAAATTAATTTTAAGAGGCATTGTTAATTCAGGTATATTAAAATGTGAAAAAAATGATTTAGAATTAAGGAAAATGCATTTTGAAATATGTTTGAAATAGAGATACATATGGGAATCTATATAGAGGAGTATAATGAAAAACAAAAAAAGAACAAGTTAAGGTGGAGTGAGATTAATGGTGAAAGAAGTATTATTTAGTACTTAAGGAAGTAGTATTTAGGCCTAATTGAAAACTTGGCATATATAGGAATTGAGGGAGTGGAACTCATTTCTAATGAGCAAAATGCAAATTAGTTCTTCAGTATGATATCATTTTATCATTTACCACTCACGATACAACTTTTTCAATCAGAGTTCAGGAGAGTGTTAAGATATAATCCCTTAAGGCCTTGAACATTTGTAATGAATTAACTTCTCTCCAGTTCATTTAGAACAGTACTAGTTATATTCTATCCTTGGGAGAATTGAGAAGATTGTCACTCACTTCATTTTCTGTGTTCTGTGATTTGGATAAGAAACCCCAATTGAGAAAGGCTGTGAGAAGAATAATTTTAATAATTTGCGAATATACATTGAGGAAGATGTTATAGGAGATAAACTGGTAAAATATTTTCACGAGAATTTGGCAATATTCAGTAAAAATAATGATGCACAAATTCTTTGGTGTATGATGATTTACCCTCTAGGCATCCTTTTTTAGAAACATTTTTGTACATGTAGATGAAGTTAGGGACAGCGGTGCTTATATTACTAGGGTTTGTATGGGGGAGGGGTGGGCAGGAGGAGTAAGTAAACTAGAACAACATATTTCTACAGGCTAAATTACAGTTATTTTATTTACACTTACCCCTTTTTTTAAAAGATTTTATTTGAGAGAAAGAAAGTGCATGTGAGTGCTAGTAAGGGGGTGGGGACAGAGGGAAAGAGAGAAGGAGAGAGAATCTCAGAGCCCACTCTGCACAGAGCATGGAGCTGCCTGGGGCTTGACCTCACCACCCTGAAATCAAGATTGGAGCCAAAACCAAGAGTTGGATGTTTAACTGACTGAGCCACCCAGGTGCCCCTAAATTTCCCCTTTTAGAAAGTGGGAATAGGACTGTCGCTTTTATCTCTTTATTTCTCATGCTTATTAATTGAATAGTACTACCCATTCTTTCATTTAAAAAAAAGGAAACCTTCTAAATATTTTGCATAACAAAGGTGGGAAATGCTCTGATAAATAGTATATTTACTGTTTTATATATTGCTTTATTTGATAGTGAGCACATTTGATCTTATATCTGCCTGTCTTCTTAATTTGTGTTCTCTCCACTTCTGAATTTGCCAGTTCTTTTGAAAAAAAAAAAAAATAATGATAATAGGAGGAAGTAGATTGATTTCAATGTAACTGTCAAGTTTATTCCAATAAATTATAACTTTGTTTACTATTACTATTAAACAGTGTATTGCAATTTAATGTTTTCCTTATACCTGATACAATTATACATATGCATTTTCACAAATTTATATGTTACTTCTTACCTTCTGTTTACATGGAACAAATTTAGGGTAGTATATAAAATTGCATCTTAGAACATTGAGTACAGTTAACAAAACCAATATTGATAATATTTATTAACTTTCTCTGATTTTAATGCCATTTTTATTAATTTATTAAGATAAGGATCAGAATTTTTTCCAGGACCTAATATATGAGAACTTCATCTTTAATGTATCTCAATACATACTTTCGATATCCATGCTGTTTGCTTATGATGACTCCAATATATTGTATCTCAATATTAAAGTTGCTGTATAGTTTAAGGGCAACCTCTATCTTTAAAATTCCAAGGAAATTATTCTAGTGAATGAAATCTGCTCTTCCTTGTTTGGAATTAATGACCAATTTTAATTTACACATAGAACATTGATATTTTATTTGATCTCTTCATTGTCACAGTGACTTTTCAGTCAGCCCATCCTACAACAAATCATCTTTGTCTAAGTATCTTGATCACTCATTCACATTTCTGTGATTTCTAATCATAGTGCATATTCTCTGGATTAAACAAATGCTCTATCTGGTGTTGCAGTTATAGAAGTTCTCTACTATTAACCTGTGCATCTTTCATCAAGTTTCACTTTCATTTACTCTTTTTTAAAAATTATATTTATTTTAATTTTATTATTTTTTAGTTTTATTTAAATTCAGTTACCCAATATATAGTACAGCATTAGTTTTTGATGTAGGTTCAGTGATTCATTAGTTGCGGATAACATCCAGTGCTCATCAGATCAGATGCTCTCCTTAATGCCAATCACCCAGTTACCCCATCCCCTCACCCACCTCCCTTTCCATAACCATCATTTTGTTTCCCAGAGTCAAGAGTTTCTCATGGTTTTTCTCCCTTTCTGATTTCTTCCCATTCAGTTTTCCCTCCCTTCTCCTACGATCCTCTATGCTGTCTTATATTCAACATATGAGTGAAACCATATGATAATTGTCTTTCTCTAATTGGCTTATTTCACTTAACATAATATTCTCCAGTTCCATCCATGTAAGTGTAAATGGTACATATTCACCCTTTCTGATGGCTGAGTAATATCCCATTGTATGTATGAGCCACATCTTCTTTATCCATTCCTCTGTTGAAGAATATCTCAGCTCCTTCCAAAGCTTGGCTATTGTAGACATTGCTGCTATGAACATTGGGGTGCAGGTGCCTCTTCTTTTCACTACATCTGTATCTTTGGGGTAAATACCTAGTAGTGCAGTGGCTAGGTCATAGTGTAGCTCTATTTTCAAAGTCTTGAGAAACCTCCATCCTGTTTTCCAGAGTGGCTTACATTCCCACCAGCGGTGTGGGATGGTTCCTCTTTCTCCACATCCTCACCAACATTTATTGTCCCCTGTCTTGTTAATTTTAGCCATTCTGACTGGTGTAAGGTGATATGTTATTGTGGTTTTGATTTGTGTTTCCCTGAAGACAGGTGATGTGGAACATCAAGAGTAAGTAAGTGAAGACACTTACTCTTTTATTTTTTTTAAAAAAGATTATATTTATTTATTTGACAGAGAGAGATGCAGAGAAAGAGTGAACACAAGAAGGGGGAGCAGGAGAGGGAGAAGCGGGCTTCCCACTGAGCATGGAACCTGATGTGGGGCTCAGTCCCAGGACCCTGGGGTCATGACCCGAGCCAAAGGCAGCTGCTTTATGACTGAGCCACCCAGGCCCCCTTCACTTACTCTTTTTTTAAATTTATTTATTTATTTTTAAAAAGATTTTATTTATTTATTTGAGAGAGAGATAGTGAGAGAGAGCATGAGAGGGGAGAAGGTCAGAGGGAGAAGCAGACTCCCCACGGAGCTGGTAGCCCAATGTGGGACTCGATCCTGGGACTTGATCCTGGGACTCCAGGATCATGACCTGAGCCAAAAGCAGTTGCTTATCCAACTGAGCCACCCAGGTGCCCCTTCTTCACTTACTCTTTTAGCTGAGCAATCTTGTGTCAGTTTTCATTGCAAATATAACTGAGAAAATCAAGTTATAGTTTACTTTTTTTTTTTTTTTAATCTGTCTACTGGTAGGTCTCCTCATAAGGTTTTGTTGAATTCCAAGCATTTCTTTTCTATCCAGGATGGAATGGCCTTTCCTTTTGTCTTTTATGTGCTATAACTTTTTAAAAAACTGATTTCTTCCCATGTTGCTTCCATCTGAAGTAAGGAAAATATGTGCTGCAAAACGTAAAATAAATCATCCTGCACAATATCAAAGATAGGCCTTCTTTCTCTGTTCTAGTGCTTTTACTTTAGTGTTGATTATAATTTCAAAAATAATATAAATAAAAGTATCCATGCACTTTACATTAGAGATGTCATATTTTTGTAGGAAATAGTGATGAGGAATGGAACTATGTCCAGTTCACACCAGTGCCCTTTGGAATTTATTTTAACATGATGTATTGAATTGTTCAAACCCAGCTTCAACTATGAGCTTTGCAGAAAGAATGCACAGCTCTTCGGTTTTAAGCCATAAACCTTCAAAGCACATTTAACCATAGAATCCTTGGTAGGTAAAATCTAGGTAGAATGCCTCTGGAGAGAGGCATTGTTATCCATATGTCACAGAAGAGGCTTGTCTAAACTACCTTATAGTAAGAGTTAGAGCTAAGAATAACACCAAATTTAACTCTAAATCCTGCATTACTAAATACTATGCAATATTGCTTCCTACGTGACTTTCTGTTAACAAGGTTTCCCCTGTAGATGAATTCAGCTCCTCATTAAGCCCAAATTAAGGTGATAAAATTTGAAAGACAGGGTGGGCATAGTGTTGTCCCTACTATCTGGTCTCACCTTAAGGTTAACTGGCACAGTGCACTAAGGCCCGGGCATTTTACTGTACTTGTAATAACAACTATCTTTACTGCATTGATGTGATTTTAACATGTATGATTTTTCCTTTACCACAAGGTACTGAAATTTCTGTTGCAGTTTGCAGTTGCAAAAGTATTTGTTGCATTCAACAAATATTTGCCAAGCAACCTCCTTTTCCTGAGTCCCTAGGAAAACAATGATTAGAAGTTGGCCCTGAAACTTATGATACTGATGAATCCACTACTCACATTTTTCTTTATGGTCGCCAGAAATTTTCCCTAGGACTAACGTAGATGAGAGATTGTGATGGATGACTATCCCACAAGTTTTTGCATGTTCAATACCATCTTTTAGTTATCTAATCTTTTGCAGTAGGAACAAAATTTTTCTGAGAGTGTCTCCAGCCAACTTCACTGCAACATAAGTTTTGTTTATATAATTTCTAATATCATTTATCTTGAAAAGGTTTAAAAGTGCTCAAAATCCATGTCTCTTGTGAGAAAAACATTGCAATTGGTAGAGTTTAATCTGTTGTAAAAATTGTCATACTAGTGAAATCACCTTCCAGGAGATTAAATTAGTGACGAATGTTTCAGATCCTTTTTTTTTTTTTTACAGATTATTTATTTATTTATTTATTTGACAGCTAGCGATCACAAGTAGGCAGAGAGAGAGAGAGGGTAGGAAGCAGGCTCCCTGCTGAGCAGAGACCCTGATGTGGGGCTTGATCCCAGGACCCTGGGATCATGACCAGAGCTGAAGGCAAAGGCTTTAACCCACAGAGCCACCCAAGCACCCTTCAGATCCTTTTTATAATTCTCTTTTCCTATGAGTGTCTGCCTTTAGTCCTTCCTTCTAAAACTCCTAAAAAGGTCCTGTTTTCTATAGTACATTTATGAAACCTCTTCACTCTTTCTATTTATATGGGACCCCTTTTGTGATGGTTAATTTTATGTATCAATTTGACTAGGTAAAGTGATACCCACATGCTAAAATATTATTTGTGGGTGTTTCTGTTAGGGTGTTCTGGAAGAGGTTAGTATTTGAATTTGCCAACTGAATAAAGATTGCCTCACCAATGTGATGGGCATCATTCAGTCCATTAAGACCCTGAATAGAATTAAAAGGAAGAAGAGGGACAAATTTTCTCTGTGTTTCATCTGAAACCTTTATCTATTCCCAGGCCTAGCCATCAGTTAAGTTTAATTACAATAAATGTGAGGAATGAAAATAATAGAAGTATATATAATTTGCAAACTAAGTAACTGAGTACAAACAATGGAGTAGCAAAAATATTTAAAAATTCTTTTTACATTTTGCTATATACTACCTTGTTATATTTGTATTTATTGTCATTTTGATGACACTCCAGACCTTTAAAATACAGGCAGCTTCCTCTACTTATCATTAACACCTACTGCTTTCCCTCTAAAGAATCAATAATATATTATGGGTATAGATTTGTAGCTTTAAATGAAATAAATTGATATTCTCTCATCAAGGAAGATAATGATATTCAAAGTTATAACTAAAATAAAATAAATAGAATTAAGTAACCTGATTGGAAGGAAAATATATTTTTTCCCTTTAGTATCAGCCAAGTAGAGGAAAAGTTATATGTAAACAAACAAGTTGCCAGATTTCAAAGGTTTAACGGTACTTCACAGCCTTGTAAGCTCAAGTACTAGAAAAATTCACACAGGATTTTAAGTTCTGGGGATACTGGAATCAGACCTGAAATTCTTCATCTCACTTTCTTCTTATTTGTGTATAAGGCTCAACTTTTTCAAGAATTAAAAAGAGAAAAAAGGGGGCACCTGTTTGGCATAGTCAGTTAAGCATCCAACTCTTGGTCGTGGCTCGGGTCATGATCTTAGTGACATAGAATTGATTTCAGCTTCAGGCTCTGTGTTCAGTGTAGAGTCTGCCTGAGTTTCTCTCTCCCTCTCCTTCTGTCTCCCCCATACCTCTAAATCAATCAGTTATTCTTTAAAAAAAGGAATTACAAAAATTGTGTGAAGAGTCAGTGTACAATTTTTTTGCTTTCATACTTTCAGGCTTAACTGCTAATTTATTTAACACAATCTATTTGGATATTCCTGTATTTGGGATTCAAGTTTAGATTTGTTTTTGCCCATTATGCTAGATCTAAGCATGAAATCAACAAATCAATGTATTTCCCCACAGTGTCCTCTCCCTATTTTTTTTTCTCCTTTATCTGTTAAAAGGCATAAAATAAACTTTGTGTTTTTTTAATAAACTTTGGATGTAAATAGACAAGAGTAGTTCCTTGTTATTGGAATAAAAGAAGGTGCGATTGAGAAGAAATATGCTTAAATGCTAAGTGGAGGTCTAAAGCAATAATACAAATTTTGGAGTGCATTGCTTTCTCTAAAGAGAGATACTGGACATTTTAGAAAGTGTCACATTTTATTCTATTTTCTCTTTTTAAAAAATTGACATATAATGTATTATTAGCCCTAAGGGTACAGGTCTGTGAATCGTAGGGCTTACACACTTCACAGCACTCACCATAGTACATACCGTCCCCAATGTCCATAAGCTAACCACCCTCCCTACCCCCTCCCACTGGCAACCCTCAGTTTTGTTTTTTTGTCTGTTTGTTTTGTTTTTGTGTGTGTGTGTTTGTGTGAGATTAAGATTCTCTTATAGTTTGTCTCCCTCCCTATCCCATCTTGTTTCATTTTTTCCTTCCCTACCCCGCAAATACCCCACTCTGCCTCTCAAATTGCTCATATAAGGGAGATCATATGATAATTGTCTTTCTCTGATTGACTTTTTTTGCTCAGCATAATACCCCCTAGATCCATCCACGTTGTTGCAAATGTCAAGATTCCATTTTTTTGATGACTTCACTGTATATATACATGCCACACCTTCTTTATCCATTCATCTGTTGAGGGACATCTAGGTTCTTTCCATAGTTTGGCTATTGTGGACATTGCTGCTATAAACATTTGGGTGCACGTGCCACTTCGGATCACTACCTTTGTATCTTTAGGGTAAATACCCAGTAGTGCAATTGCTGGGTTGTATGGCAGCTCTATTTTCAAATTTTGAGAAATCTCCATGTTATTTTCCAGAATGACTGCACCAGCTTGCATGCCCACCAACAGTGTAGGAGGGTCCCCTTTTCTCTGCATCCTTTCCAGCATCTGTCATTTCCTGACTTGCTAATTTTAGCCATTCTGACTGGAGTGAGTTAGTATCTCATTGTGGTTTTGATTTGTATTTTCCTGATGCCGAGTGATGTGGAGCACTTTTTCATATGCCTGTTGGCCATCTAGGTGTCTTCTTTGCAGAAATGTCTGTTCGTGTCCTCTGCCCGTTTCTTGATTAGATTATTTGTTCTTTGGGTGTTGAGTTTGATAAGTTCTTTTTAGATTTTGGATACTAGCCCTTTATCTAATATATTGTTTGCAAATATCTTCTCCCATTCTGTCAGTTGTCTTTTGGTTTTGTTAACTGTTTTCTTTGCTGTGCAAGCTTTTGATCTTGATGAAGTCCCAATAGCCCATTTTTGCCCTTGCTTCCCTTGCCTTTGGTGATGTTTGTAGGAAGAATTTGCTGCAGCTGAGGTCGAAGAGGTTGCTGTTGTGTTCTCAAGAATTTTGATGGATTCCTCACCTTGCGGTCCTTCATCCATTTTTAGTCTATTTTTGTGCATGGTGTAAGGAAATGGTCCAGTTTCATTTTTCCGCATGTGGCTGTCCAATTTTCCCAAGACCATTTGTTGAAGAGACTGGCTTTTTTCCATTAGATATTCTTTCCTGCTTTGTCAAAGATTAGTTGACCATAAAGTTGGGGGTCTATTTCTGGGCTCTCTATTCTGTTCCATTGATCTATGTGTCTGTTTTTGTGCCATAACCATACTGTCTTGATGATGACAGCTTTGTAATAGAGCTTGAAGTCTGGAATTGTGATGCCACCAACTTTGGCTTTCTTCTTCAACATTCCTCTGGCTATTTGGGTCCTTCCAGGTTCCATATAAATTTTAGGATTATTTGTTTCATTTCTTTGAAAAAATTGATGGGATTTTGATAGGGATTTTGATAGAATTTTTACATCTGTGTTCATCAAGGATATTGGTCTGTGATTCTCTTTTTTGTTGGGGTCTTTTTCTGGTTTTGGGATCAAAGTAGTGCTGGCCTCATAAATTGAGTTTGGAAGTTTTCCTTCCATTTCTATTTTTTGGAACAGTTTCAGGAGAATAGGAATTAATTCTTCTTTAGATGTTTGGTTGAATTCCCCTGGGAAGCCATCTGGCCCTGGACTCCTGTTTGTTGGGAGATTTTTGATGACTGCTCCAACTTCTTTGCTGGTTTTAGGTCTGTTCAGGTTTTCTATTTCTTCCTGGTTCAGTTTTGGTAGTTTATACCTCTCTAAGAATGCATTCATTTCTTCCAGATTGTTAAATTTGCTGGTGTATAGTTGCTCATAATATCTTCTTATAATTGCTTGTATTTCTTTGGTGTTGGTTGTGATCTCTCCTCTTTTATTCATGATTTTATTAATTTGAGTCCTTTCTCTTTTCTTTGTGATAAGTCTGGCCAGGGGTTTATCAATCTTATTAGAGTTTTGCATTTTAAAAGATCTTTCTTTACCTATCATGTTCATTTGGCAAGGCTGATTGGACTCAGAGTGAACAATTAGGACATTGCAGCAAAAATCTAGGAGAGAAGTACTCTGATAGTGTGGATGCATATATAGAACCTTTTCAAAAGGAAAGAGGCATGGAAAAACCTAGCTGGTTGCAAAATCAGCAGTGAATAATAAATGGGAAAATCCTCCTTTGTTATTCTTTTCTTACTTAGAATTGGACCATTATGGAAGAACATTTGTTTTGATAAAAGTGACCTCAGGAGAGTCATAGGAGTAACATCAGTGAGTTTTGCTAAATGTTTAGGCAATGAGAAAAGGAAATTCACTCATCACTGATTATTCAGGGGCTGTTTATCTAGGTGATAGACTTTTTCAGAATTTTTTTTCTGTTTTCCATCTGTTGCTCACAATTGGTCATTTCACTGCTCATTAGTCTCCTTACTGGAGGGATGGAAATTATTTTGAAACTCCGCATCTTTAAATGCTATATCTTGTTTGCATCTTAATCAAGATTTTGGTTGTTTTTGTCTCTGTGGATTACAGTAATCCATTTCTTAGCATCCAGAGCATTTTAGAGCAGGAACAGCTCTTGAAAATCATTTTACTCTAATACTACTAGAAAATATTAAATGATTTGTCACAAGTCAACATAGCTGCAAGGAAGGAACAGAAATGGATCAAACTACAGATCTTCTCAAAATAAATATGCCATTCCTTCCACAGAGGTCATTACCTGTCTTTACTACATTATGATAATATCAAGAATTAGCTTAAAAAAAGGGGGGGTTATTGTGAATTCTGTAGGTTTATTTGCTTACTGCTCAAGTCTACATCACCTGATTAGAAAAGTTGTTCTATGTATCTTTATTTTATAATGCCAATTTAGGTGCATCCCATCAAATTTCATGCCTTCAGGTTCTTTTCTTTTAAGCCTGATATAGCATGGTAAGCAAATTTCCAAGCTTCTTTGGTTCCATGAAACAAGCATACAGGTTGTTCACTTTTTATGTTTGTTTTTAATAGTTTATAGATCATCACTACAAGGAAATAAGAAATGAGAAAAAGAGCAGCTTATTTAGAGATGATCCCTTCTTGAGATGGTAACTGAGGATTTCCAAACTGGAAATTTCATTGAACTTGTTTATTCTGAATTTGGGACTCTTGCAAGCTCCCCTCTTTCTAACCACAGCCCTCTTCATTACTCCAGGGTTCAGTTGGGATAAATAATAGGTGTCCTTCGCTTCGCATGACTGCCACACTAGAAGGCATATACTTATTTGGGAAACTAAAGATTTACATTTTTTAAAATGACAAGAAAGGCCAAGAAGATAGCAGTAGCAGTGTAATAAGTATTTTTGTTTTCTCTAAAGGATATTGCTACATGATGTGTGCCTGTGTACATATATGTATGGATTAGTGTGCATTTTTATTACCCAGTTTTTATTTTGCAATTGAAATTAAATCAACCACTCAGAGGTAATAGAGTGACCTATGTAAATTTTATGGGCTCTATAAGTAGCATTTAGACTGATACTCATTAAGTTTTCTACCTCATTGCAGTAACACATAAGTATTTTGCAAATAATAGCAACCTACTGCCTTCTCATTAATAGTAACAGACACGGAAGCTGGGTGAAAATATGAATGTGAAAAGTCATTCAACATCAATTCAAACAAACATTTATTGAGATGTTGTCTTCCATTAATTGATATAATCACAATAATGCGATATTTTGTCATACTTTTTCTTTTTGGGGGGTGTCTCATTTTTTATTTATTTTATTATTTTTATTTTATTTTTTATATATTTTTAAAAAGATTTTATTTATTTGACAGACAGAGATCACAAGCAGGCAGAGAGAGAGAAGAGGAAGCAGGCTCCCCGCTGAGCAGAGAGCCCAATGCAGGACTGGATCCCAGGACCCTGGGATCATGACCTGAGCCAAAGGCAGAGGCCTTAATCCACTGAGCCACCCAGACACCCCTATTTTATTTTATTTTTTTATTATGTTCAGTTAGCCAACATATAGTACATTATTAGTTTTTGATTCATTAGTTGTGTATAACACCCAGGGCTCATCACCACATGTACCATCATACTTTTTCTTTTCTATTAATTCTTTCCACATCCCTTCTCACAAAACCAGCCACTCTTATTTCTTACTTCAGCATTCTGCAAACATTATGTTCAGATTGAGAAAATTGGCCTGTATTTTCAAAACTCTTGCCTCTGCGTTCTATGGCTTCTAGGAATGGCCTATTTCTGCCTGTTAAACCATATTACTTTAAAATTTGATTTCTGCATTTGTATTATCATTTCCTTCCTGGGGCACCTAGGTGGCTCAGTCAGTTGTCTGCCTTCAGCTCAGGCAATGATCTCAAGGTCCTGGGATCAAGCCCTGTGTTGGGCCCCCTGGTCTGCAGGGAGGCTGCTTCTCCTTCTATCCCTAGTTCTTTCTCTCTCACAAATAAATTAATAAAAAATATTTAAAACACAAACAAAAAAACTATTTCCATCTTTAGAATTGTTATTCCATGCTTCTAGGTAGATTCAAAGTAGAGAAGTTTTAGAGGGGAGGGGCGTGGGGGAGAGGTGAGGCTAGTGATGCTTATTAAGGAGGGCAAGGATTACATGGAGCACTGGGTGTTATATACAAACAATGTATCATAGAATGCTACATTAAAAAAAGATAATGTATGGTGACTATCATAACATAATAAAAAAAAAAAGTAGAAAGTGAACAAATATTAATCAAAGGCCAACCAGACACCAAACATTTGCCATCTTACTTAATCCTAACTGAAAAAAAGTAAGTTATGATAACCTTCATTTTTACAGATAAGAAAGCAGAGGCTCAGAAAAGGCTTATCCAATATCATAGCACAAGCAATTGTAAAAGCTGTTACTTGAACTATGATAAACTGACCCCAGATTAAGGTTTTTCCCACATTGAAGCTCTACACTACATTTTACTATCTTTATGTAGTATATGTATCAACATTGCATTTTTAGCTGAGAGGAGAAACCATGAGTAATTTAAACCTATACCTCAAAGTGACAGAATATTTTGCTATATGTGGGAAAAATAAATGTATATTAAATCAATTAAATTGAATAGTTTCTCAATATTGTAAATAAAAGAAGTGAATTGTATAGGAAGTTACACTGAAAATCCTACTATTCTAAGGCATTAACAATTGTGAAACCTTAAGAGAGGAGAATGTGATTAACTGAAACACAGTAGGTCCCTTCAGTTGAGGAGGAGACAGAGGTTCATTAAAAAAAAAAAAAAAAAAAAAGAAAAGAAACAACTAATCCTCAAGCCTAAGTGCCGTAGTTTACTGAGAAATGGTATACTGCCTGGCAATATTTCTTAGGGAACAAAGGCTGACTTTGGTTTAAAAGTACTTCTGATAAAAGGGGAAAAGAAAAAGTACTTCTGTAATGGCTGGTAGACTCACTTTTGTTAATCAATCTGGAAAGTTTTGCAGTCAGAGCTGGAGCAAGATACCTGGAAAACACTAAGATGGTTTCTTTCTTTCTTTCTTTCTTTTTTTTTTTAAAGATTTTATTTATTCATTTGACAGAGAGAGAGATCACAAGTAGGCAGAGAGGCAGGTAGAGAGAGGAGGAAGCAGGCTCCCTGCAGAGCAGAGAACCTGATGTGGGGCTTGATCCCAGGACCCTGGGATCATGACCTGAGCCAAAGGCAGAGGCTTTAACCTACTGAGCCACCCAGGCGCCCCCTAAGGTGGTTTCTAATAAGGGTAAATAGGATTCCTTCAAACCAAGCACTATGTCAGCCATATAAGAAGGAGCTGGATAATTTAACACTTCCACATGTTATTGTTGCAGGTTACTTATTTTGTTTGAATCACTGATTTTTAGCACCTAAAGTAGATCAGTTCAGCTGGGTTTTAACTGATTGATTATGCTTGGTGGTTTTCTTAATATGTGAAGGTTAGTGGATTGTATCCCATAAGGAGAAGAATTGTCATTGCTTGGGAAACAGTGTGTGTGTGTAGACTGGGTTTTTAACCTATAATAGTAATTAATGGATCATGGGTTTCATCTCTTATTGACCTGTTATTCTCTGCTCTGAGGCTACAGACTAAAGCTATAAGACGCATTAGTGTTCAGTAGATGTAGGCCATAAGCCTCAAGGATTAGGTCAATAAATGCTGCTGGATAAGTAAAATTTCATACTCATCACTCAAAAACTATCCCTAAACATATGCATAACTAAGGATTCATTGGTGTAATCACTTTACAAGCAATACAGCACCTTAGTACAAGGATCTCATAGAGAAAAAAATACATGTATAATCAATTCCTATGTTCTCAAACTTTCTGGAAAGGGCTAAATAATAAATATTTTAGTGCTCGTGGGCCATAGGTATCTGTTACAATTATGCAACTCTGCCATTCTATCACTGGATGATAAAAGATACAAAATAGTAACAGCTTAATCAAGATATAAGTTAATCTTTAATTTAAAGTCAGACAAGTGGCATGATTGATTTGATAGCCAACAATGTCCAGAAATCCAGAAATCCCATCTCTTTTATCTTGTTATTTTGTTGTCTTATTATTCTGTAATTTTCATCTAGAACATTATAACTTGTGATTCACGATGTCTGCTCCAGCTCCATCTAACGTATCCATTCTCAAAACAGCAGATAAAACTAAAGGGTAATACAAGAGAGCAATGTCATTTGTTTGAATGAAACTGTCCATCGAACATATCAATTCTCAAAACAGCAAATGAAACTAAAGGGTAATACAGGAGGGCAATGCCATTTGTTTGAATGAAACTGCCCACCTGTAAATATACAACACTTCTATTTTTATTTCATGACCACATTCAGGAAAGCTTGGAAATAGTCTTTATTTTGAGCAAGTACATGCTCAGGTAAATCACAGTTTCTATTACTCTAGAGGAAGGGAGGAATTGAAATGGAATTGGCACACTCTTACAAGAGTTACACTTCTCTGCTTAATGAAAGGCAAGTGTGAGGTGGTGGCTGAAATTTACTGAGCTGCTACGAAGAGGGGACTGTGTGTGGACTTTACATGGGCTCTATCACCTAGTCTTTGTTATAGTCCAATGATAAAGAGTCCTGAGTAGATTAAATAACTTCCCCAAGTCTACACAGATAGTAAATAGCAGGTTTAGGAAACAAATTGAGCTAAGTATAATCTCCAAGCCCATATATTTTCATTAGAGCAGTAATTTTTGAATAAGTTGGGAGTTTTAAAGCCATCTTAAGAATGTGGCAAAGCTAAAGTCAATAGAAAAGCATTAATATTAATAAAATTTATCTTAAAAATCTGCTTCAGTATGAAGAATTTGGACCCCTTGAGCACTATTGTTGGGAATGTAAAATGGTGCAGCTGCTATGGGAAACAGTATGGTGGTTCCTCAAAAATTAAAAATTAAAAACAGAATTAACATATGATCAAAAAGTTCCATGTCTGGATATGTACCCTAAAGAATTAAAAGCAGTGTCTTGAAGAGATATTTGTATACCTATGTGCATAGCAGCATTATTATAGTAGCCCCAAATAAGCAGTTGAAGGATGAATACGATGAATGGTATGAGTGGGATGAACAAACTGTAGTGTTTATAGGTATATTATAATATTTTATTTCTAGATATAATATTATGTAATAATGGTTCTATATAATATATAACAGAATATGTAATTATGTTATATTGCTTATTATATATAATATAAACATATACACAGATAACATATACACATACATATATTACAGATATATACGTATGTGTATATGTGGTTCCTTAAATGGATCAGTGAGTGTAGGGACCATTGTCTGTTGTACATTAAAACATCTCTCTCAGAGTGCAAGATAAAAAGAACATAGCACAATGAGGGGAATGCTTTGGAAACTGAAAAACCTCTTTTAAAAATGCCTGAAATTTGTGAGATGCTTTCCAGAACAGTTGTAGATATGGGAATTAGTGAACTTTACTTGCACTAATATTCTGGTATCAGATTTTAACTTGAGGCATTCTTCCCATTAGATATTCCATATTAATAGGTCAAGGAATTCCAAAGCTTAAAATATGTTTGCTGGAGCCTAGTATATTTATTCTGTAGTCTATTTCATAACAGCGACACACTGGGAATAACAGCAGTCTTCCTTCCAGGCAAGTGACACTTTTATAAATATGGAATTTAAAAATAAAAACTGTTTTCATTCACATCCTGACAGTTAAGTATCCTGCTTATATCCCAGAGTCATCACCAAATCATATAATAAGTGGTCCTTATAGCACCTGTGCGGGAAGATCATATGGAATAGAATAGTTTTAATAAAAGTGAATGTTTGGGATCCTTTAAAGACTGCATCTTTATAGCTCTAAAATTCATAGTCAAATGTTTAATTTTATCATATCGCAACCATCAAACGTTTGACACCTGGAGACTTACTCCAGTGGGGCAGGACATGGACTTGAGTTTAGGAGCAGAACTTTCATATTTTTCAGGGAAATTTGAATAATCATGTCAAACTGAGTTTTGGTAAGGGATTTGTTTCAAAAGTCACTATTACCAAAAACTTGGAATGGGAGCCTAAACAAAGGAGTGAGATAAGAAACCTCATTTTAAAAAATACTTTTACTTATTTCTTTGACAGAGAGAGACACGGCAAGAGAGGGAATACAAGCAGGGGGAGTGGGAGAGGGAGAAGCGGGCTTCCCGCTGAGCAGGGAGCCTGATGCAGGGCTTGATCCCAGGACTCTGGGATCATAACCTGAGTGGAAGGCACCCCAAGAAACCTCATCTTTAAGAACAATAATTAACATGATGGGGGGAATGGGAGATAGAAGAAAGAAATGATGCAGATCAGATTATATGACAGAAACATAATACCTGGGTATTGAAACAATTCAATTTAACTGCAAAGATAAAACAGTCATCAATTTTTGGAAGGAATTGAGATGTTCTGGGTCTGGTTAAGTATAGTTCATTTTACACTCAGTTTGAATTCTGCAAGTGGCAGAACTGGTGAATGAGGAGCTAAGTCAGCCAAGGATTAACTTTGCTGTTAAAGAAAAAAAAAAAAAAAAACACAGGAAAATAAGGCAGGATTGACAAATATCTGACTCCTGACTGCTGCTGACATTCTCTTGAACTGATTACGCAACCATACAACTTCTCCTTCATGAATGTCTTAATTTTTTCCACTTGTTAAAAACATATTAAGTCATTAGGAATAATACATGATATGGTGATGCCTGTTTAGCGGGAAGTAAAGATGCACCATCTTAGTGCACAAAATTATATAAGCCTGTTATTTAATTACATTTATAAAGGGGACACCTATGTATTATTAGAAAAGCATACCCAGAGTAGGCATAATATGTCCTAGAAGCTTTCCAGGTATTAGATGCCAATGAGGAAGCCAGAAGAAAGAGCCTGTGACAGCAAGAACAGGCCAAGATTTTACTGCAAGGAAGAGCCAGAAAACAATGGCTGAGAGAGGGGCTACTCTGTGCCCTGAAGTAGGTCAGTGGTAAGAAAAAATGGTGGGATGCCCAAATCAGAAAAAAAGAACACCTACCCAAACCAATGAATATCTACAATGCTTAGAGATAAGAAGACCCTGCCAGTCCTGTCACAGAAAACACACAAGAAAAAGAGAAAAATAAGAAAAAAAAAAAACCCAAAAAACAAAACAAAACAGAAACAAAAACATAAGGAGCTGCTTTCAGTGGCTTTAGCCCCAGAAAAGAAGCAAGGAGCAGGAAGGCCTATTACAAATAACCAAGTCAGTAACAGACCCCATCCTCTCCCAGACCCAGATGAAAGTAGAGCTGATATAATAGGCTCCAGAAGTTCAAGGGCACATGGAACTTTAAGGCATGATCCTAGAAATACTTCTTCAGCTTTCATAATGGGTTAAACTCAAATAGTTCATATTTTACAAAATTTAAAAATGAATTTTGGGGTGATGGATCCTGCATGTTAGTGAAGGAAAAGCTGCCAGTTGTCCTCATGATCTGTTATCCTCCTGGAGGCTAGGGAAACCTGAACTGTTTCCTACCTCTCATCACAAACTAAACAAATTTTTTTTTTAAATTCTTTAGGAATCCTGTACATTCCCCTTCCTCTACATCCATATGTGGAGACCAAAATACATCCTGTTCATTGTGTGTAGGCATAGAGAAGCAGGGGGGTTACCATGGTTTCTCTCTGCCCACCTAGATTAATAGAAGCATATCAAATGTAAAATAGTGCAATGAACAAGTGTAAAAATTTGAAGGTCATCTGTAAGATGCAACACAGTATCAGAGCAGTAGATTCCAAGACTAGTGTGCTCTTTCCTTTAATATTATTTTTAGGTTTCATTTCTTGTTAAGGGCAACATTACACAAGACGGCAGTCTTCATATCAGATTCTCATTTTACAATAGGGCTAGGACCTCTTGTAAATGTGAAGCAAGAGAGTTGGGAAGGAAGACCCACTTATGAAAATGCTTTCTGCCAATGTTCTTTTCAGCATAAAGCTGGCAACCACTTGTGTGATATAAGGCAGGGACACTAGTAGAGCAAGCTGCTGAAAGAGGTGGTACTGCTAAGAGAACTTGATATGAAAGGTTTGATTCCCTGTAGTAAAGAAAATAAATCTACTGGAGAATCTAGCCAGGCAGATGTCTAAGAAATGTGATCAGCTAGTTTTTCCCTTAAGTAATCACTGGGTTACACTCATCGGATCCTAAAAGAGAACACTATAACTTGAGGACAGATTTAGGCCACATTCTGTACTTATTTATGTGATCTTTCTATTACTGACATTCAATCACTCAAGTATTTTGACTATCTGTGGCCAGGCAGAGGGTGAAGCATTTGAAAATAATGGTAAGTGAAACATAGTCCTTTTCTATCAGGCATTAAAACTCTGGTGAATACATATAACTGAGATAACTCCCATTTCCAACAGACAAATGACCTATTATTAGTACAGAAACCAAATATATAGGTTGTATATTAAGTATTATGCCTCCATCAGAAAGGATGAATACCCAACTTTTGTAGCAACATGGACAGGACTGGAAGAGATTATGCTGAGTGAAATAAGTCAAGCAGAG
Source organism: Mustela nigripes (assembly GCF_022355385.1). NCBI lineage: Eukaryota > Metazoa > Chordata > Mammalia > Carnivora > Mustelidae > Mustela > Mustela nigripes. The sequence continues at coordinate 28,698,216 of NC_081565.1, forward strand.
AGAGTCAATTATCATATGTTTTCACTTATTTTGTGGAGCATAACAAATAGCATGGAGGACATGGGGAGTTAGGAGAAGGGAGTTGGGGGAAATTGGAAGGGGAGGTGAATCATGAGAGACTATGGACTCTGAAAAACTTTCTGAGGGGTTTGAAGTGGGGGGGGTGGGAGGTCTGGGTACCAGGTGGTGGGTATTAGAGAGGGCACAGATTGCATGGAGCACTGGGTATGGTACAAAAATAATGAATACTGTTATGCTGAAAATAAATTTAAAAAATGATTTAAAAAAAAGAATGTTCTAACAGATATTTCATTAACTAGATGGAGAGATCCTTTCACAATGTATACATATATCAAATCACCATCATGTACATTTTAAATATCTGTGTATTATACCCAATTTATCAGTCTTACCTTAATAAAACTAAAATTAAAAAAAGAATATTCTGCCAGAAAAAAGACACTTTTTGCTGAATGCCTTCAGCTATCCTATATAATAGTTATTATTAACAATCCTATTGAAAACATGAAGTAGGTAAAAACACTGAGCCAAGTGTGTTTAACTTTGATTCTAATAGTCTTTGCAGTAGTCTTTATTCTGCACCACTAGTGATCTGAGCCTAAAATACTAGAAGTAGCTATAGAGTAATAAGGCAGGTGCTAGAAAATGTAGGGATTCCTGAGATTTGTTTTTGTTTTTGTTGTTTGTTTTTCCTGTTAGAAGATTTTAACCAAAGGATCCCATAGAAGTTTCTTTGAGAGGCTTTAAGGAGAAAGGATCATAAGTTGGTAAAAATGGATTAATGAAGTCAGGTTAGGGGACTCCTTTTGGAAAAAGTCAGTGTGATTTGAAAATTGAATTCATGGGCCTGATAGTAAGAAAGAAGCAATAAAACTGACAGGTTTCTAAATGAGCTAAGGATTGGATATACTTTAATGGGTTTCAAAAGCTTGGCCAAAAATCTCAACTTGTGTGTGTGTCTGTGTCTATGTAGTATATATATTAAGAGGAGTGGATCCCGTCGTCTAGGCATATGATCTATATATAATAGGGATTAATGAGGATTTACTGTGTTTATAATTTCAATACAAAATATATGGATTAGAAAGGATTTTACCGTTCTAAATAATTATCTTCTCGACCCAGAAGTTTACTATCTTCTTTCAAGCCAAATTTCATTCACTATGGGTACTTAAGAAATACTGTTTTCTTTCTTTTTCTCTCTCTCTCTCTTTTTTTTTTTTTTTTGTTCTTGACCAGCAATGGTAGTAGTAATGTGACACCTGTTGGGCTACATACATCAGTGACTTTGATTATTAAATTTATTAAAGTTATGCTCTTGAATTTTCCTTTTTCTTTAATAGTAGCATCATTTTCTGATCCATAGAACAAAATAAGTTGAAAACTGAAATTCAAGTTATGTTGAATAAGGTTATTTTCATGGACTTATCTCTTAACTAAGCCTTTACCATCTGTTCTCTTTTCTTTACATGTTTAAGATGTATATAATTAACTGAGCAGTCATGTCATAAAAGAAAGGATATGAGTGATTTCAGTGCATCCTGATATTCTTTATAAAGCACATCTGTTATGAAAAGATTTCCTTCTAAGTACATGATTCAGGTACAAATCATAGGAAATCATTTTTTCTTTAACAACTTTTTCTAAAATGAACAGAAAACAGAAACAAATATAAGAATTCTATTTCCATTGAGTTATGGGCAAGATTAGGGTCACCCATCACTAATATTATCCTTGGCACGAACAGTAAAAGACAGTGTATGTTATCTCCATTTTTATTTGTATGTCATAATTCAGTAAATTCCTAACTTGGTCTCCAATATGATATGATTTTTATATCTCTAGTACTTGTAACATGCTGTTTATTCTGCTTGAAACATCCTCATAGGTTTGGAAACTGTTTCCCTGTATAGAATATCTTTCCAATCATGTTATACCTACCTTATATTCACCATGGCATAACATATACAGCCTTTCATTGCAATTACTTATCTGTTTCCAGCAGTGAAACGTAAGTTCTGCCAAGTTACAAATGTTATCTTCCTAGTGTAACTTTGTATCCTAAGAATGTAACTAATAATGTAAGCCCCAAAATACCTGGTGAGCTAATTTGATTACCAAGTGATATCATTATTATTACCAATTTTAAATAAGATATAAGTGACTAAAAATGTAGAGAATCCACTCACCTATTAATATCTGAAAATGAATCCAGAAAAATTTATATTTGTAAAGAAGATATGTCTCTGGGTAAAATAAGAGGTATCTTTACAAATATAAATTTCAATTTCACAATCAGTATAGAAATATATGTGGGATCTTTTAAGAATTTAAAAAAAAACATATAGATGTATTTTTATCAGAAAATAAAATCTGCACTTAACATTAGAGAAAATTTTAAAGAAAATTATAATTAGTGAGCTTTGAAAGTACAAGTATTATTGGAGAGAAACACTGTTTTAAATAATAGAAAATAAGGGGCACCAGGGTGGCTCAGTCAGTTAAGCATCCAACTCTTGATTTTGGTTCAGTCCATGATCTCGGGTTCCTGAGATTGAGCCCCACAGGCTCTGCACTGAGTTCATTTGGGATTCTCTCTCCCTCCTCCCCTCCCAGCACCTACAGTTTTTCTCTCTCTCTAAATATAATAAATACAATCCTTAAAGAAATAATAGAAAAAATAACAACTTAGAATGTAGAGACATTGTTTCTTTATAAATTTTAGATGGAAATAAGACCTGAATATTAAAAATAAAATCATTAACTTTGCCTTAAAATGTAGTATGTTGTAAGCAGAAACTTAATTTTACCATGAAAAAGAAAACAAACAAAAAAAATACAATATGGTGAAAATACAATATTTGGGAAATAAGAGAACTCTAGAGTTTGTTTTTAATCTCAGACTACCAAATTCTGGAGACCTTAAGTTTCTGCTTTTAAACAGTTTTGAGAAATATGAAAAATAGGATTTGAATACTAGAACTCACCAAAAATGATAATCTTAGAGTATACCTCTACATAAAACCTCCAAAGTCTTTACTTTCAAGAGTGAATGGAAAAGAAATTCAGAATGATAAAGAGATTAGGAAGAAATTTCCTGCTGAATTCTGGATATAAAGTGGATATAAAGTCACAAGTGATAATTGGTAGCCACAAGTCAAATTTGCATGGTTTTTCAGTCATTTGCCCAAATCCAAACTACATGTGTGTACTGAAAAAGACCTCAACATTTAATTTTGTGTGATTTTTGCTTGAATGCACAAATAGGCAGAAGTAAATGGACACAAAAAGTTAGAAGAAACACAAGGAATATGAGTTTATACTCCACAATCAGCAAAATAAGAAAATAAACACCATGAACAATATCCACGAGAAGCAGGCAAAAAGAAACTTCAGATGCTAAGTTTGTTTGTTTGTTTGCTTGCTTTTAATTAAGGGCTTTTTAAGCATTTCTTTTTAAAATTTTTTAAAATGTTATTTTATTTAAATTCAATTAATTAACACACAGTGCATTATTAGTTTCAGAGGTAGAGTTCAGTGATTCATCAGTCACATGTAATATCCAATGCTCATTATATCACATGCCCTCCTTAATGCCCATTACCCAGTTATCCCATCCCTTCACTCTCCTCCCCTCCAGCAACCCTTAGTTTCTTTCCTATGTCTTTCAACATTTCCTAATAATAGAATACTTTTGGGAATGCGAGGTTGTATACAGTCTAGCCCAAATATGACCTGGTGTTAATGCTGAATAATTAGTCTAACAGGCACTCTTGGGTCGCAGCATTTGAAATACTGTATCTGATTCAATCTGCACAATGTGTTTGACCCTAAGCAAGTTCCTCCTCCAATCCAGACTCACTTCATCCACACTCACTGCCATCCATCCACTAACAGGAAGGAATTTTCACTAGAGAATGTATAAAAGCCTTTCCAGGTCTTTCTGTTCTTTGTGATACTTTAAAAGTCAATATTTTGCTTATTCATTTCAGTCTGTTCATACGTTTGAAAGCTTGGTGCTGGCAAAGCAGAGACAAGCAGCAGGAGGATATGATGTACAGAAAAATAAAATCAGTAACCCCAAACTGGATGCTTCAAAGATTATGAGTGTCCTTTTTCTCTCCTCTGGGGGAGAATGCTTGCAAGGATAGAAAAGATGTCAGAAGAACAAATGAGAGCTCCTAGGAAGCAGCAAGAAAAAAAAAAAAAAATAGAGGAGTTGGTTGGGGGATGGGATAGTAGAGAGAGGATCACATTTTTGTTGGAAGGGTTTGAAAAATTGTGAGGTTTGTTGAGCTTTAAATATGAAATTTAATGGATGTTGCAAAGATGTTCTTATATGAGTGGTGGCTTTAGTACTTATGCAGTTAAAAGGTGAAATTACCTATTTTGTCCATCTTCTAATTCCCCCCTGCATACTCCCAGAAATACAACCATGACTTTCCTATGTCTATATAAAGAAAAGTTTCTGTGTAAATAAAGAAATGTTTAGGAATAATACAAACATAGCTCAAGGTCATACATTTGTTTCTGTCCTTTGCCTCTACTGTTATTTTTGTTACTTTGTTACTTATATTTTGGTATCTTACTATTTGTACAGTTTTGTCTACATGCACATTTCTGTCTAGTGCCAGAAAAAGTGTATAACTGGAAGTCTATTGAATGACAGGTCAGTAAGATGATCAATTTTATATTTCAGAAGAAACAACTCTGATAACTTCAAGGAGAATAACTTAAGGTTAGAACCAAGAAAGTAGAATAAACCCATCACAAAGAGACAAATACCTCATGATCCCACTTACATGAGAAATCTTAAATAGGCAAACTCGTAAAAACATAGAGCAAACTAGTGATTTCCAGGGGTTGGGAAGAATGGAAAGTGGAGAATTGTTGCTCAATAGGTACACATTTTTTAGTTTGCAAGATGAAAAATTTCTAGAGATCTACTATACAACATAGTACCTAGAGTTAACAATTCAGTATTATACACTTGAAATTTAAGAGAGAAGAACTCATGTTAAGTGTTCTGACTACAAAAGGGAGTAGGAGGAAACTTTTGAAGGTGAAGTGTTTATAACCTTGATTGTGGTAATGATTTCACAGATATAAGCATATCTTCAAACATTACATTAAATACATTATATACATTGGAGAGCCAAGGCCATCAGGCTGGTACTAGTTTTTGAAACAGAAGCAGTTGAGGCTTATTCAGGGAAAGCCGACTGAGAAACACACCAGAGGTCCATGAAGCACAGTGCTTATATGCATTGTCCTGAGGATGCTATCAAATTAGGAATCGGGGACAATGAGAAACACAATATCTATCTGAAGATTACAGAGTGGGTTTATTTTTCAGACATAAAGGACTTTGCTTCTCCAATCATTAACTTTTCAGGCAAAAGAGAATTACCTACCCGCTGATAGCAGGATTTAAATGTAAAACCATGAGGATTTAAAATAACAACAACAACTGAGTTCAACTGTGGAGAAGAGAGAATAAACTGGAGTGACTAGAAAGATGGTTTGGCTGTGTCACACCAGCTGGGTTAGATAAAAGTGGTAGTTATTCTATATATAGTTAGTTGATACCTTAAATTTTCTAGCTCTGTTATAAACCTTGTTTCATTCATTTAAAAAATGTCCAGTGTATTTGTTAACTGCACATAAATAAGTTTTTTTCAAGGTAGACAAGTGATTAAAAAATTACTTAAAACTTATTTATATTAACTTGAAATGAAGACCAAACTATGGTTGCAGGGAAGGGAGAGATGGTTGCTTTAAATTCTGTTGTATTAGATGTGCAATGCTTTTGTAATGTTCATGATCTAGCTTAGGTAAGGATAAGCATGAATTCCAATTGATGGTAAGATTTACAGTGTTGCCATGGACAGTGGACTGTTAAAGTATTGCAAAGGTAAAGGTCAGAATGAAGTAAGGATTGGGTATATTTTCCATATAAACATTAAATTCGTACAAGATAATATAAAGAAATAAATGTGAAATAATAAAAGTGCAGAATATATGATTTTTAAAAATCTTAAAAAGCAGTTACAGGAGACTACCAAAGAAACAGTACCTCAGAGTCAAGTTATGCATTGAAAATAGAGAAAATGAGGTCATATTTCACATACACAGTGGATGATGTGTTAAGTATTTTTCATGGAATAAGTGCTCCATAATCACAGTAAAAGTGAGGGGTAGTAGAGAATTTTAGGTGTAATTAGTTTTAAAAAAAGATAGAATAGAGATAAGAGTATAAAAAAAAGTTTAGAAATTTTATTGTCATAAATGAAAGCACAAAATCCATTTTCTGATTTTGATCATTATTTAACCTAAATTCAATATAATACTGTTCTGCCTTGCAAATCTAATTTTGCAGACATTGATTTTTGTTCTCAGCAGACATTCTGCAATAGCCTAACATTACAACAGTTTAATGTCATATCAGAAGGGTATCTCTGAGTTTCTATTCTATGTTTTTTTTGTGATAGATTTTGCTGAGCTTAGCTTTCAGCATAGCACATAGCCTTGCATAAAAATGAGCTCTAGCCAATCTATACCTTTAATGCCATTCCCATCAAAATTCTACCAGTATTCTTCAAAGAGCTGGAGCAAATATCCAAAAATTTTATTGGAATCAGAAGAGACCCCGAATCACTAAGGAAATGTTGAAAAACAAAAATAAAACTGGGGGAATCACGTTACTTGATTTCAAGCTTTACTACAAAGCTGTGATCACCAAGACAGCATGGTACTGGCATAAAAACAGACACATAGACCAGTGGAACAGAGGAGGGAGCCCAGATATGAACCCTCAACTCTGTGGTCAAATAATCTTCGACAAAACAGGAAAAAATATACAGTGGAAAAAAGATAGTCTCTTCAATAAATGGTGCTGGGAAAACTGGGCAGCTATATGTAGAAGAATGAAACTCGACCATTTTCTTACACCGTACACAAAGATAAACTCAAAATTCATAAAAGACCTCAATGTGAGACAGGAATCCACCAGAATCCTAGAGGAGAACATAGGCAGTAATCTCTTGATATCAGCCACAGCAACTTCTTTCAAGATATGTCTCCAAAGGCAAAGGAAACAAAAGGGAAAATAAACTTTTGAGACTTCATCAAAATCAAAAGCTTCTGCACAGCAAAGGAAACAGTTAAGAAAACAAAGAGGCAACCCACGGAATGGGAGAAGATATTTGCAAATGACAGTACAGACAAAAGGTTGATATCCAGGATCTATAAAGGACTCCTCAAACTCAACACACAAAAAACAGACAATCATATCAACAAATGGGCAGAAGATATGAACAGACACTTCTCCAATGAAGACATACAAATGGCTATCAGACACATGAAAAAATGTTTATCATCACTAGCCCTCAGGGAGATTCAAATTAAAACCACATTGAGATATTACCTTACACCAGTTAGAATGGCCAAAATTAGCAAGACAGGAAACAACATGTGTTGGAGGGGATGTGGAGAAAGGGGAACCATCTTACACTGTTGGTGGGAATGCAAATTAGTGCAGCCTCTTTGGAGAACAGTGTGGAGATTCCTCAAGAAATTAAAAATAGAACTTCCCTATGACCCTGCCATTGCACTCCTGGGTATTTACCCCAAAGATACAGATGTAGTGAAAGAAGGGCCATCTGTACCCCAATGTTTATAGCAGCAATGTCCACGGTCGCCAAACTGTGGAAAGAACCAAGATGCCCTTCAACGGATGAATGGATAAGGAAGATGTGGTGCATATACACTATGGAGTATTATGCCTCCATCAGAAAGGATGAATACCTAACTTTTGTAGCAACATGGATGGGACTGGAAGAGATTCTGCTGAGTGAAATAAGTCAAGCAGAGAGAGTCAAGTATCATATGGTTTCACTTATCTGTGGAGCATAACAAATAACATGGAGAACATGGGGAGATGAAAAGGAGAAGGGAGTTGAGGGAAATTGGAAGGGGAGGTGAACCATGAGACACTATGGACTCTGAAAAACAACCTAAGGGTTTTGAAGGGACAGGGAGTGGGAGGTTGGGGGAACCAGGTAGTGGGTATTAGAGAGGGCACAGATTGCATGGAGCATGGGTGTGGTGCAAAAATAATGAATACTGTTATGCTGAAAATAAATAAAAAGTAAATAAATTTTTAAAAAATGAGCTCTAGCACAGTCCTTGGGAAGGGTTAAGTTCTTAACCAGTGTCTCCTAAGTTAAAGGGGTTTGTTGTTGTTTTGTTTTTGTTTTTGCACAAGCATCTGAATCTATAGAGAATAGGTGTGAATGTTGCAGAAATTTTGGAGTATATATATATATATTATAAATGTATATGTATTATATATTATATATATATAAATTTATAATATTAATAAATATATAATATACAATTTTATAATATATAAATTATAATTATAATATTTATAAATTATAAAATTATATTTTATAATAATATATATAAATTTATATGTAAATATATTTATTTATAAATTTATATATATAAATAAACCACAAATACACAGGTGAATATACAGATACACATTCCATTTAATTGAGGAAAGGATATTATCTAGTTTATTCACCTCTGATTTCTAAGATACTAAACAGTGTGCCAGGAACAAAAGTAAAAATTTATTAGCATTTATTAATAAATCAATGAAAGAATGAAAAGAAAATGTTATGTTTGGAAACACAAAGAAAATGTCCCCAAACATTCAGAAACTCAAAAAATTAGAAAACTTGATAAAATACAGAATAATTGACAATTCAGTGCTCTTATTTAACAGATGTTAAATGTTATTTAAACAAATATTAGATGTTAAACCACTCCCAACAACAAAAGTATTGGGTAACTTGTGAAAATTTACCAGGTAGTTAAATGGAAGTATTGAATTTAAAACTCATTTATAAATTTTAATTTAGCTATTTCAGACATGTGCTCAGATAAAATTTATGTGAAACATGTACTGTTTTCTAATTTATACTTTCTCCTTTAAAAAAAAGTGCCTGACATTGAACTAATGAATTATAGATATTAACTTATTTTATTCTTATAAGAAATACATGGGTAAAACCAGAGCCAAAATTTATAAAAAATTAGTCCTTTAAGAAATATATAGTATCATATATATGCTCTAATAAAAATTAATGGTGAAAAAAATGTATTAAGACTGTTTAAAATATATTTTAAAAGTGCACTGGATTAATCTTATGTAAAGTTAAAATTCAGTATTGTAACATTTCAAATAGAATCTGAATTCTGACTAAAAACATATTAATTTTTCTGAACAGATTAACATTTGGCTCCTTACCCTTCCTTTTCCTCTACCAGCATGCATCAATTCTCCTTTCTTACTACTTCACAGTTCATTCCATTCCCTCCATCCCAGTCATTTAACTTAATTTCAGCCCATATCATCACTCATTTTGATTACTGTAGGCCCTCCTAGCAGATCCTGACACTTTTCTCTCAGTAAAATATATTCCATAGTGATCTCTTTAAAATGTGAATCTGATTAGAACATGTTCTAACATAAATTTTTCAATGAATTCTAATTGTCTTCAACATTTAATCAAAAGTCTTTGGCATGGCATACAAATTCATTATTAGTTGGACCTCTGTTTAACTTTATAATCTGTACTCTTATTTTTCTCATTCTTCTCCATTCTTAGTTGACCTGAACTATATTCAATGTACAAAATATACCCAGTTCCTTCATTTCTATGCATTTTCAAAGGATACTCCCTCTACATAGAATGCCCTGTCTCTCCATTTCTCCATCTTGGTTTCCAACTCATCAAATGCCTTCTCATCTGAGTAGCTTCCTTGACTCATCACTCCTAAGCCCCCAACCCTAGCCCCCAAATAGCCATGATACATATCTCTGTAATAATAAATACCAAAAACTACTCTTACTTTGTGTTATTATTTTTAGCACTAAAATATGGACTCCTTTTGGACATGGAATATTTCTTCTTAAAAATTTATTTATTTATTTATTTATTTGAGAGCGAACATAAGCATGGTGGGAGAAGGACAGAGGGAGAGAAAGAATTTTTTTGTTGTTGTTTTTTGTTTTTTAAGATTTTATTCATCTGTTTGAGAGAGAGAGAGAGTGATCAATCATGAGCACGAGGGAGGGTATAGGGAGAAGTCTCCCCACTGAGCAGGAGCCTGATATGGGACTCAAAGGACTGAGCCACCCAGGTGCCCAATGAAAGAATCTTAAGCAGGCTCCAGGCCCAGTGTGGAGCCCCTGCAGGGCTGATCTTAGGACCCTGAGCCAAAATCAAGTTCATTTTCAACCAACTGAGCCACCCAGGCACCCCAGAATGTTTCTTTTTAAATCTTTATTCCCAGTGACTTGTATGTTCTAGGCTCAGAGTAGGTACTTGATAATTGAGTGAAGAATAAATGAAGACAGGGTAGCATGGCTACAAATGGCTTTCCAGTCATCTTAAATTATCTTTTTTATCAGTACATTTCCAGTGATCCTTTGCAATATTATGCAAATTAGTTTCGGAGTGTGCAATTACAAGCACAATAGCTATCCCAAAAAGAGTTACTTTTTATTGAAACATTAAAGATTTCTGCATTGCAGAATAGAATTTTGGGTAATTTGGCAGTCTATAGAGATTGCCAGTTGTGGATGATTCTAGTTCCTGCTGAAATCGGCACTCCTTTGATAACCTTGCTTTCTGAAGTTATTACTAGGCTCATCAGGTTTCATATACAGCACCTAAACTGATATAATAGTACCATGAAAATCTGCCATGTGTGGGTTCCTAAGCTGATTGTCATTTGTATTATCTTACAGAAGAGGCAAATAAACCACTCAAATACATAAAGCATTGTTCATACACAGAATTCTTTTATAATGATGCAGAATTGCAAGATGTCCAATTAGGTTTTATGGCACTAAGATTCTGATTTATATTATCTGTAGGAAAGAAAAGAAAAAAAAATCGAAATGGGGCAATGAAAATGGGACAATACCCTATCAAATAAATCTTAGCAATACACATTTAAAGTGTCATATGCTGAAACAGATATAAATACATGAAAGACGATATCACTGCTGAAGTAATGGCTCATTGAGATGCATGCTTGCTGAGAAAAGAACCTCTCTATCCTGTTTTGCTCACAGGGTCAAACTAGCTATAGAATAATGTTAACACTTAGCAATACAACCTAGATATTGTTTAAAAATTATGAACACTAGTCCTTTATCTGATATGTCGTTTGCAAATATCTTCTCGCATTCTGTCAGTTGTCTTTTGATTTTGTTAACTGTTTCCTTTGCTGTGCAAAAGCTTTTGATCTTGATGAAATCCCAATAGTTCATTTTTGCCCTTGCTTCCCTTGCCTTTGGCGTTGTTCCTAGGAAGATGTTGCTGTGGCTGAGGTCGAAGAGGTTGCTGCCTGTGTTCTCCTCAAGGATTTTGATGGATTCCTTTCGCACATTGAGGTCCTTCATCCATTTTGAGTCTATTTTCGTGTGTGGTATAAGGAAATGGTCCAATTTCATTTTTCTGCATGTGGCTGTCCAATTTTCCCAGCACCATTTATTGAAGAGGCTGTCTTTTTTCCATTGGACATTCTTTCCTGCTTTGTCGAAGATTAGTTGATCATAGAGTTGAGGGTCTATTTCTGGGCTCTCTATTCTGTTCCATTGATCTATGTGTCTGTTTTTGTGCCAGTACCATGCTGTCTTGATGATGACAGCTTTGTAATAGAGCTTGAGGTCCGGAATTGTGATGCCACCAACGTTGGCTTTCTTTTTCAATATCCCTTTGGCTATTCGAGGTCTTTTCTGGTTCCATATAAATTTTAGAATTATTTGTTCCATTTCTTTGAAAAAGATGGATTGTACTTTGATAGGAATTGCATTAAATGTGTAGATTGCTTTAGGTAGCATAGACATTTTCACAATATTTATTCTTCCAATCCAGGAGCATGGAACATTTTTCCATTTCTTTGTGTCTTCCTCAATTTCTTTCATGAGTACTTTATAGTTTTCTGAGTATAGATTCTGTGTCTCTTTGGTTAGGTTTATTCCTAGGTATCTTATGGTTTTGGGTGCAAACTAATCAAAAAGATTTCCAGATGCACTCTGGTACTGATTTTTTTTTAAGATTTTATTTATTTATTTGATAGAGAGAGATCACAAGTAGGCAGAGAAACAGGCAGAGAGAGGAGGAAGCGGGATCCCCACCAAGCAGAGAGCCCCATGCGGGGCTTGATCCCAGGACCCTGGGATCATGACCTGAGCCGAAGGCAGAGGCTTTAACCCACTGAGCCACCCAGGTGCCCCTGGTACTGATATTCTTACACAGTTCTTCAGATTCATTTTACTGCTTTTAAAGGGCAAATGCATTGAGATTGTGGCCTAATCTAAGCAGCAGTGGTTTAATATATTCTATGGGGCTTGAATGTTATACATTTTACATTTCACAGTGCTTTAAGAGTCATGCTAAATACTCATATTTGCTCTTTTGTTTGCTTATTCATAAACACCTTAGAATAGAAACACTTCTTTTGGGGGATGGTTAGGGGCACAATAAAATGTGCAGTATACCTCTTCACCTGTTTTTTGAAACTCTTACAATCAAGATATCAGGTCATAGAGCTATTTTTGTTTTATTTTAGGGTGACAAAACTCTGCATGTTTCAGGGCTTGAGAGATTACAAAGACCATTTAGGGAGGAACCTGGCTCTTTCAACTTTGTGGCATATATATATATCATAAGCTACATCTCTTACATTTGCAGCTGGAGTATGGGCATCTTTCCTCATACTTATGCTTATCCTCCTTCTCAACCTATTCAGTTTTTACATATTTCTTATATGGCACATACTACTCTCTACATTGTGTGATAATTATCGTCCATATTTTTAAAGAAAAGACAGTTATGAGTAGGGCACATGACCTCTCGGTCTCTTTCATCTCAGTATTTCTCTCTATTTTTATTTCTCTCCCACCCCAGAATGATAACACATTTTTTTCCCTCCATTTTCTCACTTGTCTCTAGCAGCCTCACATCACACTCTTTTGCTGGCTGTTATTTTAGCTGTGCCCTTAATATAATATTCTAGAATCCACTTGAATATAAATCCCTTTTAAGTGAATAATTTGACAGTAGTTTTCACTGCTGTATCACAGATAGATAGGGAAATAATTTGATGTAGTAATAGATGCTCCATAAATATTGCCGAATAATAAATAAATTAATGATCAAGGTAGATCCTAGACTTTTTCATCTATGGAGCTGTCCCTGCTATCCCATCCAGTAACTTGAAATACCATCTGTGTGCTAGTGACTATTTTCCGCTTTTGGACTTATTTTCTTACATAGCATAACTATTGCAATGTATTTTACAAACACTAAAGAGTAATCCAGATTTCATACTATGGATAGTCTTCTCAAAGCCTGTATATTCCCAAATTGTTTATTCTTATTTAATTTTCAGGATACGGATGTGTATGCTATGAAGTTTTGTTCCTTTTTCTCTTTTTTAGCAAAAATTCAGACTTTGGTGAGTGCTGTGAAGTGTGTAAGCCTGGTGATTCACAGACCTGTACCCCTGGGGATAAAAATATATGTTTATAAAAAATAAAAAATTAAAAAAAAAATTCAGACTTCACTTCAGCCTTCGAGGTCCTAAGCATCTCTTCAGGAATTTCTCTTTATTTATCCTTTGGGTTTCAGTATCACATATTGACTTGGATAGGAATCTCAAATTATGTTCCATAGAACATTATCTATAGACAATCCAGCATCTCATTTTCCCAACCCCCGGATTAAAAAAAAAATATTAAAAAACAACACTAATTGATGAATTATTCCCAGTCAACTTGCCTCATTTTACTGATATATATATATAGTGGCCTACAATAAAATTCAATTTCTCTGTAATTGATCTTACTATTTTTTCCCTCAGACTTGCTGCTTCTGTCATCTGCTTTGTTAGTGTTTCAACTGTAATGGTGCAAAATTGTATAATGCTTAGTCAGACCTTATAGCAGTAGAATTTTTATTTTATCATCTTGAATAAAAGAGAATGAGAGAGGACCCTGGAAATTGGTCAACATCTTGTGAATATCATCAATGCAATCCAAGTATCCATATTCTGACATAAATACCCGAATCATATACCTTTGAGTTGTATGTAAGATCTGATTTTTATTCCATACTTATCAGTAAGTATTGGAAAAAAAATTTCCTATGGATCAGGCAAGGGTGTAGGATATGGAATATCTTAAAAAACAGTAATGATTAAAAAAAAACCATTAATGATAAAGACAAAATATTGTTTTTATATATGAAGGACTATAAAGTCATTGACCCTATACATATACATACACAGACACACATATAAATATAAGTATCATATTGGCTGTTTCCTAAATGAAAACACTGTTTTGAGATATACTTTTATTTTCTTAATTAACAATTTATCATCTGTATTTTTTCATAGGATTACATATTATGGGTATAACAAAATTAGCTTTCTTTATTAATCATTTTTAGGAGTTTCTTTCAGAGTTTGGAAGGTTTATCAACCCAATGACCTATTTCAGTTCCCTAAATCATAACTTATCATACCATTTTACATGTAGTTTCCTTTGCAGGAAAATTCTCTTACCTGCTTTCTCTCTCCCTTTTCATATTTCAGATAATGTCATTTCCTTAAGGAATATTTCTCTGATCTCAGAGACTAAGTTCCATTTTTAGGGTTACCCCCCTCCTTCAGTCTTAACTCTTAAAATACTCCTATGTGGTAAGAAATGTTAGGCTAAATGTAACTAACTCAGTAATAATTACTTTAGTATACTTTAATGGAACTATTCCACCACCATGTTCTCATAGCATCCTGTATTTATTTTCATACTACTTTCACACATTATATCTAATGCTCGGTGTGAATGTTTGATTTTTTTCCTTACTGATCTGTAATCTTCATGAAGGCATGCATGTGATCTGTTTTGCTCATTGTTTGATTCCTAGTGTATAGTATAGCTCCTGACATAGGTGCTCAATAATTGAAAGAATGAGTGAGTGAATGCTGCAAAGGATATCACTGAAAATCTACTTCTGTTTCCACTTGAAGGATTCCTGAAAAATATATTCCCTAAACATAGAATTGTTTCTTAAAAGAGTTTGTGCTTTTCAGTTTTTATAGAACCTTCCAAATTTCCTTAAGAATTACATGGTCTACAAAGTTGCTATGCCCATTCCTCGTTAGCAAGGAATGATATTCCATCTTGGAATTAGCTGGATATTAACCAAACTCAGTTTAGGAAGTTGACATGATTAGTTCTGTGCTTCAGATGAAGTAATTAGATATTGGTATATATGATGAATTGCCAATGACAAGAGAGAAAAAGTGTGGGAAGATCAATTATAAGAGTGAGGAAATAAAAGCAAGGAAATTAGGCTTGTACAAGTTGTGGCAGAAAAAAAAGAAATATGGATTTACAAATGTTAAACTCTTTAAATATAGCAATTCCTGCATTTTTAAAAAAACCAAAAACTTATTTTTTAAAGATTTTATCTTAGAGATGGGGGGAGGGACAGAGGGAAAGGGAGAGGGAATCTCAAGCAGACTCCAGACTGAGCACAATCTCATGACCTGAGCCAAAATCAAGAGTTGGATACCCAAATGACTGAGCCACTCAGGTGCCCCCCAAAAGCAACAACTCTTAACTTGAAGGGCATTACCTACTATTTCACTGTATATGTTTGTGAAGACTAAGAATTTATTCATTTGTTCCCCCTGTCTTTATGTTGAAGAGGGAGAGAATATGAAGAACTTGGACAAGTCAGGGATGATTCCAAGATTGTTTTTTTTTTGTGGGGAGAGTATAGTTGACACACAATGTTGCATTGGTTTTAGGGATACAACTTAGTGATTTGACAAGTTTATTATGCATTATACTATGTTCACCACAAGTATAAGTACCATCTGTCCCATTACATCACTATGATGGTATCATTGACTGTATTTTTTATTCCAGTGACTTACTCATTACACAAATGGAGGCCTGTAACTCTCTCTCTCCATCACTTATTTTGTCCAACTCCCCATCCTCTCCCTCTGGCAACCCCAATGTATTTTATGTATTTACAGTTCTGATTCTGCTTTTTGTTTGTTTATTCACTTATAAGATTACATTTGTGAGTAGAATCATATGGTATTTTTCTTTCTCAATTTGATTTATTTTACACAGCATAATACTGTATAGGTTTATCCATGTTGTCTCAAATGGCCCAGTCTCATCCTTTTTATGGCCATGTAATATTCCATTATGTATATAGACTACATTTTCCTTATCCATTCCTCTGTTGACAGACACTAGATTGCTTCCATGTCTTGGCTATTGTAAATATCCCTGAAATAAACAATAGTGGTGCATATATCTTTTCAAGTTAAGATTCTTTTGTTTTTTTTTTTTTTTTAGATTTTATTTATTTATTTTAGAGAGAGAGAGAAAGTGGGGAGGGAAGGGCAGACGGAGAGAGAGAATCACAAGCAAACTAACCACTGAGCACAGACCCTGATATAGGGTTCCACCTCAGGACCCTGAGATCATGACCTGAGAAAAAACCAAAAGTGGGACACTCAACCAAGCCACCCAGGTGCCCAGACAGATAAGATTCTTAATTTCATTGATGGAACAGAGTTTAATGCCATGAAGAAGAAATGAGATTCAAAAGGTTAGAGAGGGAACCATAATGAATCTGATTTTTTAATTTGATTAGTTTACCTGCAAGGCATTCAGAAGAAAATAAAATGTATGAGGTTGAATAGAGCTAGAAATATAGATTAGTCCATATTGCATTATTTGCCAGGTATTTTCTTGTTTTTAGGCCCTTCTAATTTTTGCTTAAGAGCTTGATATGTAGCATGAAGCTTAGTACATAGACTCTTGTGGAACTTAAGCAGCATGAATTATAAAAGAAATGTACATGTGATCATGACTCAGAAATGGAGTCAATGAGGAGCCCTTACTGCTCATTATTTGTACTACTAAAGCCTAAGGCAACTTAATAACTGTAGCCAATAAACATTTTGGATAGTAATTGATAATTTTGAGACATGATATTCATAAGAAAATCCACTTTGTGAGCAATGAACGATTGCTAAAGAGAGGAAAGAACATGGAAACAAACTGTTATATAAATCCTACTTCAAAGTTAGGCTCTGTCAGTGTATTAGTTTGCTAGAGCTTCCATAACAAAGTACTATAGACCAGGAGACTTAAACAGTAGAAACTGATTTTCTCACAGTTATGAAGGCTGGAAATCAAGGTATAGACAGAGTTGGTTCCTGTGATACCTCTCTCCTTGTCTTGTAGATGACCTCTTTCTCCCTCTGTCCTCATACGGCCTTTTCTGTATGAACACACACTTTTAGAATCTCATCTTCTTATCATAGTCATTGTAGATTAGGACCACACTCTCATTACCTTACTTTAACTTAATTACCTCTTTAAAGATCATCCACAGGGGTGCCACAAAAGCGTCTGCCTTTGGCTCGGGTTATGATCCCAGGGTCTTGGGTTTGAGCCAGTGTTCAGCTCCCTGCTCAGAGGGGAATCTACTTCTCTCTCTCCCTCCGCCCCCCACCCCTGCTCATGTTCTCTCTCTCTCTCTCAATGAAATAAATACAACTTCAAAAATAAATAAATAAAAAATAAAGATCATCCATAAATATAGCCGCATTCTGAGGTACCAAGAGTTGGAGTGTTAGCTATATGGATTGTGGGACAAGGCATAATTCTTTTAGACTATAAGAGTCAGGGATTTGGTTTATAACTTAAGTTGTTAATAAGGGCCAAGGGACACTTGTTAGAACCAATGACAGAGACAAGATAAATGAGATGGAGCAAACTTGTTGCAGAGAGTTTCTTAGTTCAACTTGGAGGTAGATAGAAATTATTCTTGGATGTCTGGGAGTATTTATGAACTTTAAGTAGAGAAATTAATAAGCTATATAAAGTGTGAAACTGCAGTATGACTTCTGGAAATGTATATGCTTTTTGGTATACTTAGAAACTTTAAATTAAAAATAAATAACCAGGGCACCTGGGTGGCTCAGTTGGTTGAGGGTCTGCCTTCAGCTCAGGCCATGATCCTGGAGCCCTAGGATGGAGTCCCACATTGGGATCCCCACTTGGCAAGGTGTCTGCTTCTCCCTCTGACCTTCCCTTTTCATGCTTTCTCTCTCATTCTCTTTCTTTCAAGTAAATAAATAAAATCTTGAAATAAATAAGTAAATAACAAGAGTATAGGACAATTTAGTAAAGAAGATAAATTGACTATATAAACTCATTGTTTTTATAATAGTAACATAATAAAATAATAAAGTTTTTTTAAAACATAAATACCTAGAATTAATCTAAGCTATAATTTTGGAGAGAAAAAGTTCCAACTTTAATTGATTCCAAATGTATATGTAGATGTGAAAGGTGACAAATTTGCTTACATAAAAACCCAAACACATCATGTTTTTCTCTTATTTACAAAATTAAAAGCTAAAGAATTTTCTGTATATTTAAAATAAAGATTCTTGACAATGGGTCATGGATTTTTCATAGTCCTCTCCAAGCAGTGACAGAGCTTGGCATCCAAAACCTATTCATCTTTATTATCAGTAAGCTGAAAGAATAGAAATTAAATTCGAATGAATATGTTGAACTTGCCAGCAGACATATGTTGAGAGGCAGTGAGTTCATGAATTTAGAACTCAAATAAGTGGCTCAATAATGAAGTAAGGCCTTCCTGAGGAACACTGGGGCAACACAACCAGTTCTCTGATTATTCTTTCTCTTCTCTCTCTAGTTCATCCCTTCATTAGGTATTTGAGAAAATGTGTGTGTGTGTCTGTGTGTGTGTGTGTTTAAAGATTTTATTTATTTATTTGACTGATATCACAGGCCGGCAGAGAGGCAGGCAGAGAGAGAGAGAGAGGGAAGCAGGATCCCTGCTGAGCAGAGAGCCTGACACAGGGCTCAATCCCAGGACCCTGGGATCATGACCTGAGCTGAAGGCAGAGGTTTTTACCCACTGAGCCACCCAGGTACCCTGAGAAAATGTGTTTTTTGTTTGTTTTTGTGTGTGTGGCCTGCTTATATGACATGAATAAGAGTATCATTTTATGTAAATATACATATATATTTATTAATGGACTTTTCTAACTAAGTTATAATTTAATTATAATTTTTGAATATTTTAATAGGGCCAAATATTGTAAGTTTGCAAAAATGAGTATTACTCAGCAAAAGCGAGAGCAGTAGGCAAGTCAACTAAAAAAAATATGGAGAAATTGTGTTCAAAATTATCATAAACTTTATAGACCTAAGCTAGTATTGGATTCTGAATGCTAAAAGTGTTTGGAAAATGTTGCATAGTTTACTATTAACCTGTGCATAATGCATTAAGCCCCCAGTTAGACTTATGACACCTGAAATTGGAGTACACTGTGTCAACATGTTCTGGAAGCACTAAGAATTTATTTCTCTGTTTACATTTTCTATTCCATGACTAGTCCAAAGAAGTGGAAAAAACAAAAAGGACTAGTAGTGGATCAGGGTGTATAGAAGTAGGAGGATGGGGGACAAAGAGAGGAGAATAAAAGGAAAGACTAAGAAGGTGGAAACATACGGAAAACTCTGTAGCAGAATACACAAGATGCAAGTAAAAAGAAAATGGACAAGGAAAATTAGAAGGAACAAGGAAGAAAGGTGATTTAAAAAAAAAAAGAAAAATCAGCATTTTATTGGGAAGAAGCATTTTATTGATAGAGAGGACCCGATGAAAAGAAAGAAAAGGAAAAAGTAGGAAAAGGAGAGAAAAGAAGAAAAATAAGAGGAGAAATTTGCAAAAAAGGAAGAAAAAGAAATCTGGAGAAGATGGAAAACATTTTATAAATACAATAAAGAAAAATAATTTTTATATAAAAATAAATGCAGTATTTTAAGTGAAAAAAATTTGAAGAGTATATGTCATCTATGATAGTAGAGACATTAATTAATGACTATTACACTCAGCGACATAGTAAATTTTTAACTGACTTACAAAAATTTAAAAAAAAAGGGGAGGAAGCCAGTTTTGACTTTAAAACAATGTCCATAAATACTCCTACTATAGCAGATTTCCTGAGAATGGAGTTGGGAAGAGTTGTACATCATTGCTTTCAGTGAGCAGGTATGAGTTTGCTTCAGTGCATCATTGCTTATATTTAAGTAATGTTTGGAAAACATAACATAAATTATATGTAGCAGAGGTTAAGTAAATATTAAATCAGCAAAATAGAGTGGTTTCAAAATTACACTATTTTATTATAGCTGTAGATTTCAAAATTGATCATCATTTAAGTAAATAAGTCATTCTAATGTAATACTTTCTTCAATATATTCACTTCATATTTTGTCAATAGACTCAATACCTGCCCCTTTCCCTGAAGGATCCTTTACCCTACTTAAGTGAACTACTTTCAGTTCTGTAGTTAATGATTGCTCTCAACTTTACATCAATCTGTCTACATAGTTTGAACAGATACTCCTTTGTTGTTTTACTTTGTCTATGTTTATTTATGTTTCCAAGGTATAAACAATGTGTTTCTTTTTGTTTGTTTGTTTTGTTTTGGGGGGGTTGTAATGTATTATTTTTTCAGTGTTCCAAGATTCATTGTTTATGCACCATACCCAGTGTTCCATGTAATACGTGCCTGCTTTAATACCCACCACGTGTTTCTAATATACACTTAATGCATACTTTTAGCTAATCTATATCTATCCACTATACACATATCTATGTTTATCCATACTCATACCAATATCCATGCCCATTCCATCTTCTCTGGTTTCTTGATGTCTAACAGTTTGTTATAATAATGTAAAGCTTTGTTTATAGTTCACAGTTTGAGCTAAATGACCTTAAAAAACAATAGGACATATTTAATGTCTAAATGTGAATTGATTTCTACCAAAATATAAATGTTAGGATTAGATATTCATTTATTGTTTTCATAAGAGGAGAAAGTTAAGTACCGTGAAGACTCTAAGCCCTTAAGGTGGTTGGTTTGAGAAGGTTAATGAAATCAAAAGGAAGAGAAAGTCAAGTTCCTGATGCAGAAGATAAATTGTCAAAGCCACAGTTTAGTTTTTTGATGGTTACTTAGATGGAGTTAAAGTTCCATTTGAAGATAAAAATTCAAACATTTCTATCTTCTACTGATTTTGTTCTTCATAATTCCAAAATAATTTCAGATAAGTTTTGATGAAATACAAAAATAAAACAGGACAATTCATAAAGGGCAAAAACAGAAGTCTAAGTTTCAGGCCAAGAGAAGAAGAGGAGATAAAATAAAAGCTAAGACATTTAAGAGTAACTGTAACTAATCCAGTGTTTTGGTTTTCGGGGGTGGGGGGAGTGAGATGTATTTCTTTCTCTCTTTTCTTTTTTTTGAGTTTATTTATTTATAATCCCTATACCTTATGTGGGGCTCAAACTTAAGACCCCAAGATCAAGAGTTTGGTGCTCTGCTGACTGAGCTAGCCAGGAGCATTTATATTTCTATATTTTATTATTTATTTAACAGACAGAGATCACAAGTAAGCAGAGAAGCAGGCAGAGAGAGAGAGAAGGGGAAGCAGACTCCCCACTGAGCAGAGAGCCAGATGAGGGGTTTAATCCCAGGACCCCAGGACCATGACCTGAGCTGAAGGCAGAGGCTTTAACCCACTGAGCCACCCAGGTGCCCTTGTATTTCTTTCTTTTAAAGGAAGTTACTATAATATGTCCCAATTCAAAAATAGTTTTTCTTCATGTTCTTATTTAGGAAAATTTTAGGTAAGTATTATGTGTGAATTAAATATTACCAGATAATTGTTTGTTCATAAAGTTACCAATTATAGCTTACATTATATGTCATGGAAATATTTTTCTTATAATATTTATTATCCAAGTCCTAAAACTTATTAAATAGCAGCAAAACCTTACCTCTTTTCCTCAATGAGAAAATGGGAAGTGATATTTATAGAGATGGAAAGAACTTTCTATATTTCTAAAAGTTACTTTTCATTATGATCAGAAATATTTCTGATAAATATCTTTGAGAAATTGAAAAATATTTTGTCCATTTTATTCTTTTGCCCTCTGTGTTCAGTGTGTAGCAATGAGAAGCTTATGAGGTCTGTAAAACACATTTAGTCAAGGAATGTGTGCCTAATAATGGAATTTGGAAGGGCTTGAAGAAACTTGTAAGATTAAGACAGAATTGACTCCAAAGAACCCAGTGAAATATAGCAATAAATTTTCATTTTGACTTCCACTTTTATTTATTTATTTATTGCTCCTTTTACTCTCTCCTCTCCATATAATATAACTCTTTCTTTCTTTTATATACTACTAAGGTATTACATGGACATTTTGCTCTTGAGTCAAATAATTCTTTCTAGTTTTAATATTGGCCCTGGAGGGATCAGAACATGGTAAAAGGAGTCCTGTCCTAGAAGTCAGCCTCTGCTCTGTGTCCACATTTGGAGGGACATTAAAAGTTTTAATACATAGGAAGAATTTAGGAGTGAAAGAAAAACTGGAGACAAAATTGAGCAAGCTCTATAATGCCAAGTACAAGAGAAGGAAGAAAGCATACCCATTTTGTGGAGCTGTTGCTAAGTACATTGCAACATCTACATCCATCTGCTATAAACCATTAACCAGAACACCATACCACAGAGGATGGCCTCAGGTAACAAGTGAAGCTCAGGTAGGCAGTGGACATCAGAGGGTTCAGGGAAATAACTACACATCTTAAAAGACATTAGGATGTGGTAACATAGAATCCAGGAGCAGTAGTACTGTGCAGTAGAAGTTGGCAGAAAGCCAGTCCCTTCCAGGAATTGGCAAGGCTGTAGCACAAAAACAAGCAAAATGCCTGGGAACCTCTCTAAGTATAGATAAAGATCATTAACAATTAATCAATGAGTGAATTAATTAACTTAAAAATTTTAAAATCAGCTTCAGGGATGAGGAGCCAGTAGGAATCAGAAAGAAGAGTTGTTTAGTACTGATCCTTAGACTACGGATTAAAACCATAGTTATAAGAGTTATAAACCGTGAGTTATAAGACAAAATACAAGACATGAGGTAAAATTTGAATATCTGGTAAATATTGAGTAATTGCAGTATTGGGGGCATACTTTTACTTAAAAATTATTGTTTATTTGATTCAGATTTAACTGGTTTTTTTTTTTTTTTGTGTGTACATTTGTGAAAAATCTACCAATCTCAATTTAATGACAACTACATGTGCATTGCCCCAGGCATAAATCTGCGAGGGGAGACCACTTTAGAACAAACTTTGGAGAGAAGAATGTAGGTGGAGGCTGGGAATGAAGCAGTCGCAGGTTTCTGTTTGGCATAAGTCGTAGATATGAAGCCAATTTCCTTAAACTATTAATTTTTAATAATAATAATACAAGACAAAGTGATCCCTTGATTTATGTAGAGCATGGCCATATATGCAGCCTGCATATATGCAGTGAATTATATAATGTAGTGAATTATAACTTCTAGTCTGTATCATTCAATGAAGGGTAATCTGCCATAATTTTTGAAATCTCTACATTTGAAAGGCAAGCAGGAACCTACCATAGCACTCATTTCATGATGTCCATATATATATATATGCACTTGTAAATTCTAAAGCGTTAAGACTTCTTGATTTGTCTAAGAAATGAATTATGCCACTCATATAACTCATTCTCAAGAATGGTTGTGTCCAATGACAAATGCATGGATAAAGAAAATGTTACACACACACACACACACACACACACACACAGAGGAATATGATTCATCTATAAAAAAGAGGGAGATCCTGCCATTTGTGACAACATGTACGGACCTTGAGGATATTACGCTAAGTAATATATCAGACAGAGAAGGACAAATACTGTATGATTTTATTCATATGTAGAACCCCCAAAATCCAAGCTCATAGAAAAAGAGAATAGAATGGTGGTTGTCAGAGGCTGGAAAGTAGGCAAAATCGGGAAACATTGCTCAAACTATATAAACTTCCACTTATAAGAAAAAGAGATTCTGGGCATCTAATAAACAGGTTGGTGACTATAGTTAACAACACTGTATTACATACTCAAAAGTTGCTAAGATTAGATCTTAAATGTTTTGACTGCAAAAAAAAATAAAGTAGTTATATGAAGTAATAGATATATTAACTTATTGTGCTAGTCATTTCACAATATATATGTGTATCAAGTCATCACATTGTACATGTCAGATTTATACAGTGTTGTATGCATATTATATCTCAGTGAAGCTGGAGATGAAAAAGAAAAAAGAATGACTACTAAAATCAAAGAGCTGAACTTTAACCTAGACCTTGGTAGCACATTCTGAATTCTTCATATCCCCAGAGCAGGAAGCATCGTTTATAGTTCCTTTTTCAGATGGGTTGGCTAGAAGAGGGTATATGAACTCATATTTATTGCCTGAGATTTTACTTTATCAGTCTCTAATAGTAGTCATTACTCTGCTAATAACATAGTTGTATAGTTGAGGCTGAAATCTTATTTTCTAGAAATTTATGGTTTGTAGTATTAACATCCAGACTTATGAAACCATTATGCTATGCCCAGAAAGTCATGAGTTATAAGGCAGCACTTTATCTCCTTCATATCTTAAATGGTGATGGAGATGACTATGGCTATACCTACTTAGGTAATGATAATTTTCTGGTGAAATTATTTTTATTTAATTACTAGTCTCTGCCTTTGTACTATATTTTAATACCAAGAGGAAAATGAAGTCCTAAGGCCAGTTCCCAAAGGGTAATATTTTTATTAATATAGAAAATAGTCCTGGCAGTTGTCAGAGTTTTGGGGTCTAGTAGAGAAGTTTTGATGGCTTGCTTTTTTCCCTGTATGTTTTCAGGATGTGTTAAATAATATTCTGTATAGTTTGCTCTATTTCTTTTTCTTTTTTTCTTTTTTCATCAAGGCTCCACGCCCAGCATGGAGTCTAATGTGGGGTTTAAATTCATGACTTTAAAGATCAAGACCCGAACTGATAACAAAAGTCCAGTGCTTAACTGACTGAGCCACTCAGGTGACCCTCTATTTCTTTCTTAAAAATGATATGTAATTGGTAGGAAAGCATTAAGTGACAGCTTAAGAGACAAATCCTTTCTCTGTAGAACATGGGTGAATGAGAGCTCATTGTGATAGAAGCCATCTTAAATCTTACTCCATGGAGTGCCTTGTTTCAGATCAGGGATGACATTTAAATCTTGCTGGCTCCTAATACCAGAACACTAAGGAAGAAGATACAAATCCTACAATGAGACCACTGAGGACAAATTCTTTCTTCACATCTCCTTGGAAGCATTTCTAGTGCTTTTTAATAGAATAGATTCTTATGATAATTTAAAGATTTATTGCTTCTAAACAAGAACAATTTATAGCAAAGTCTGCATTGAATAAGAGCTTGCATTATGAGACTTTTATAAAACTATACCCTGGCACAAGGGTGTGAAGTCTCACTTTGTCCAGTCCTGATCATTGTATAAGACCAAGAAAACATTCTAAGGAGTGCCTGGGTGGCTCAGGTGATTAAGCATCTGCCTTCGACTCAAATCATGATTCCAGGATCCTGGGATCAAGCCCTGCATCGGGCACCCTACTCGAGTGGGTAACCTGCTTCTCCCTCTCCCTCTGCTTATGCCCCGACTCATGTTCTCTCTCCCTCTCATTCTGCTCTCACTCTCAAATAAATAAGTAAATAAATAAAATCTTTAAAATGAAAAAGAGAAAGAAAATACTAAAAAAAAAATCTTAATATTCTTCAAGCCAGACTTCAATTGGACTACAGTTGTCTGATAAACCATAAAGAAGATAGTGGTAGAGAAAGAGGAAAAGAGCTAATAATGTATTTTAAAATCTTGAAAATATTTCCAAATAATATCCTAAAATTTTTATAGTTCATAGGAAGAAATGTAAAGCATGATGGTTCATAGTTTTGATGCCAGAAGACATCTACTCCTTCCTAGTTGTTTGAATTCTGACTGGCTACTTCATCTCCCTTTTCTTCAGTTTCTGCATTTTTACAATGACAATAAGAAATAATGATAATATCAATGCTAATTATAATATTTATTTCATTGCATTGTTATAAAAATTAAGTTAATACTTAGAACAGTCCACATAATGAACACTCAATGAACATTAGCTAAAATTTAAGGTGTTATCCACTCTAGTCATTGTGATAGGTATGTTTCTATATATTGTAGCTGATTTTGCTTTCAAGTAACCCTGTAAATAAGGACATTTATTATCCATACTCTTTTTCATGTGGAAACTGGGGTTTACAAATTGCTAGTTAATGTGCCCACATTATACCTGGTCAGATTTTATATCCAAAATATCTGAAGAAGTCTTAAAATTCAAAAGAGCTGAACAAACATCTCACTAAAGATACTATGTAAATGAAAAAGTAGTCTATGAAAAAATACTCAACATCATTTTTTAGGTAAATGCAAAGTAAAGCAGCAGTAACCTATTAGAATGACTAAAATTCAAAACTCTTACAATACCAACTGATACTAAGAATGTGGATCAGTAGGAACCCACCTTAATGTCTGGTGGGAATGTAAATGGTACAGCCATTTTGGAAGGCTTTTGACAGTCTTTTTTACAAAGCTAAACATAGTCTTACCTTATGATATAAGGAATGCAGTATGCAAACCTTTAATGTATGCAGATAATAAAATTATCAAATAGGCTGTTCGACCCCAAAATGGAATGGTGACTGTGACAAAAGAATCTAACAGAATTAAAAATGTATGAAATAATAATTTCAGTGAATGTGGTGGGACAAAATGTGTTTATGTAGGTGACTTGGGAAATGAGTGGACACTAATAAGAAAAAAGAACATACATTGCATATTACTCTTATTGGTAAAGTGTTTCTCATAGGGAAGTCATTAACAATTTTAAAACTATTTTATGTAAATAATGAAATGACCAATGAAGTAAAAGGATGGCCGATGGTGTGATCCATGCTTCTCACTATTGGAGTGGTGGAATAGATAGAAACAAGGGAAGGCAGAAATTATCCATGTGTTAATAGATGAATTAGATATACCAGTATGAATTCATGGTTATTTAAATGCAGAAACAGATGTTTAAATATAGAAATATTTACAGATGAGTATAGACACAAATTCATATACACACATATATTACCTTGTGCTGTCAGCTGAAAGAAGCCAGAAAAAACAAAACCTCAGTAGCAACAAGCATACCTACTTCCTACAGTTCCTAATATATTTCATTTCCTTGAAGAAATGGTTGATTCTAGAAACAGAATAGAAATAATAGAATAAGGCTGGAACATCTTATGGTGCTAAAGAATCAATCCAAAAAAAAGTCCAAAAAAAAAAAAAATGGTGGTGGTGGTGGGGAAGAAACAGCAACAGGGTCTGTCAAAAGGACACAGGAGCCAACTCCTGTTGAGAGAACTCCCAGTGGTCAAAGTTGGAATATTTAAGGAGAAAGCAAGGAAGGGAGGGAGAGAGGAAGGAAGGGAAGAAGGAAGGAATAGAGAGGGAGAGGGAGGGAAGGAGGGAGACAGGCAAAGAAAGAAAGTTTGATTATTATAACCCAGAGTATAAATATCCATGACTCAATACTAATATAAATATGATACTGAATAAATGAATAAAGAAGACGAGACAAATCTCCAGTGAGAGAGAATTCCAAATAATTTATAGAGGTGTCTTGCCCTCAAGAATGGAAGAGAACTCTTCAATTTTATTTTATTTTATTTTTATTTTATTTTACTTTTTAAATTTTATTTAAATTTTTAAAAGATTTTTTTTTTTATTTATTTGACACAGAGAGAGAGATCACAAGTAGGCATAGAGGCAGGCAGAGAGAGAGGGGGAAACAGGCTCCCTGCTGAGCAGAGAGCCCGATGTGAGGCTCCATCCCAGGACCATGAGATCATGACCTGAGTTAAAGGCAGAGGCTTAACCCACTGAGTCACCCTGGTGCGCCTATTTTATTTTCTTGATAGAGAGAGAGAAAGGGAGAGAGAGAGGGAGGGAAAGAATGAGCGGGTGATAGGGGGAAGAGACAGAGGGTGAGGGAGACGCAGGCTCCCTACTGAGACCTAAGGAGAAGTCGGATACTTAATCAATTGAGCCACCGGGTGCCCTGAACTCTTCACTTTTTTTTTTTTTTTGAACTCTTCACTTTTTAAGTATGGGCTATGCATTGTAACTTCCTTCCAAAAAGTATGAATGGTTGAGATATAGAATAGCTTCATGAATAGTTGATATATAGAATATGAATGAATGGTTGAGATATAGAATAGCTTCGTACTGGAGGAACTTACCTCACTACCTCAGTTGGGTGATGAAGGTCAAATCAACAGTGATAAGTCATGTTGATAATAAATACCCTTGATCTTACCTGAGACTCACTTCACCTCCACAAAACCAATAATCACCCTAATCATGAGAAAAACATTAATATTAACTGGGGCATACAGAATACCTGTTCTACACTCCTCAAAAACTTCAAGGTCATCAAAACAGGAAAATCTGAAAGGCTTTAACAGCCAAGAGGAGCCTAAGGAGACTTGATGACACAATGTAATGTGGATATGATTGTGGCAAAGAAAAATAACTTTGGGCAAAAATTAAGGCAATCTGAATAAAGTATTGCTTTTATTGTATCATTATTTCATTGATTATGAAAAATGTGCCATGCTAATATAAGATTTATATAATAAATGAAATCAACTGTGGGATTTATGTAAACTTTCTGTGCTAGCTTCACAATTTGTATGTAAATAAAAAAATTTCCTAAAATATGCTATTTATTTAAAAACCACTAAAAACCATCTAAAAGTATGCACACACATACACAGTGATAACAAATATAGAATACAGATTTGAGTACTTTAGAACATTAAATAAATGACATCACTCAACACATGTTCTGAGTCTTTATTTTTTGACAATTTTGGCAAAAATGTAATTGTTTTGATTCCATGTGGATACATATAGCTCTGTTTCATTCATTTTAAAGGAATGTGATTATAATGATCACATTTTAATTTATTTTCCATTCTTCTTTTGATGGATCCTTGGATTGCTTTTAATGTTTTGGCTATAGCTAATGATGTACTATGAACAGTATGCTAACTTATTGACACGTGGGAGATTGTCTCTAATATGTTAGCTACAAATGGCATTACTGGGTAATAGAGAATACACATCTGCAATCTAACTAGGTATTACTCAATTGTGTTTTAATGTGTACAAGTGTTCTTATTTTCTTAAATAAGGACAAATAATTAAAATTAGAATAAATTGAAATAATGGTCCTTTTTTTAATGTCATTTTAATGCACATAACATAGTACCTCACTTTGATTTTAAATCCTGGTGCTTTTATTATTATTAGTGAGATGCACTACCTGCTCATACATTACATGTGTCTTTTTATCATATCATATTTATATATTTAACAGTTATTTATATATTCTGGATTGTAATATTTGTCAGTTATATAAATAGTAAATATGCACTGTCCTTGCTTTTTTTTTATGTTGTTTATGCTGTCTCTATGCGTTTACTTTTCTGTTGTTAAAATATTTTCACTAGAATTATATCCTGAAGTGTAAGGAATTCAGTCCACCTGGAATTTTTTATCTGGTGTGAGTTAGCAAATAATCCCTCTTCCAATTAATATAAGCCATTGTTTGAGTACCTCTACCTTTTTGTACAAACCATTATCTCTTTTTGTCACTGGTTTGTAATTCTGTTGTATCATAAACTAATCTGTCATATGTGGCTCTCTCTTTCTGGAGTTTCTGCTATGTTTTATTGTAAACATACTTGTTTATTCATGAAGCCATTAGAGGAAGGTCATATTATACTTGGAATATTGGTTCTGTCACTGAACATTTTATATGATCATGGAAACTTTCATTATCTGTCAAGTGATGAAAATGGTAATGTCTTTATATTATATTTCGTTCACAATTTAAATTAATGTATAGAAAAACCTAACAGTGCCTATATAACAATAGGTGTTCAGTAAGTAATGTTTCCTCTTTACTTATTGGTCTTTGTACTCATGTTATGTTTGGCTATCTTTTATTTCCTTCTCTTTTATATATATATAGGGATCTGTAGATAATGAATGAGCAAAAAAACCATCAAAATTTATATAACAGAAAGTGAATAAACTTCTACACTTAGTGATTTGGATTCAGGAACTTCTATTATCTCATACTTCTCAGATAATTTTTTTTTTTACAAGAGAACAAATCTACACTTTTATTTATTTATTTTCAGTAAGTTAAAATCCTTGAGGGGTACATACAGCATTACACAGATTCTGTGGACAATAGCTTCAGCAGGAAGTTTGCTTCAGAATTTGGCATGAATCATGCCACTGTATCCATGAGCATGAGTTACCTTTCCCCCAGATTACTCTCCTTTGGTTTGGTTTACCACCAGGAGTCACTGTTTTGTCCTTGCCTAAAAAGAATTCAATTTCATCTTGAGCATAAACATCTTCAATTTTAAGAAAAGCTGTGTAGTCCCCCTAGTTCAAGAGACCTCACTGATCGCCAGCAAACATGGCCTGAGATCACAGCCTTCTAGACATTTTTGTCCTTTTAGGAGTCCTGTTCCCAGTAGGCCTCCACAGGCTCCAAGATGCTGCAAAGAGAAAGGCCTCAGATAATTCTAATATGCAGAAAGTCTGAATATAATTACAATAGGAACTAGAAGAGCTTGGAAAAGTAAAGAGAAAGAGTATTAGTTGAAAACTGACCCACAGATAAAAAGGTTGAATTAATAAACATGCTGGAAGTTTTTCAAAAAAGCAGCATGGCAGTGGGGAACAGATAAAGGAAAAACCTGTAATAATTTGAAAGTTTTAATGTTTTTCTTTGTAATGTTCATTTTTTCCTTACATAACATGAAGTCATTTTTTTTTTTTTTTTTTTGAGAGAGAGAGTGAGAGCGAGCACAGGCAGACAGAGTGGAAGGCAGAGGCAGAGGGAGAAGCAGGCTCCCTGCGGAGCAAGGAGCCAGATGTGGGACTCGATCCCAGGACGCTGGGATCGTGACCTGAGCTGAAGGCAGCTGCTTAACCAACTGAGCCACCCAGGCGTCCCAACATGAAGTCATATTATTAGTAGGAAATTAACTCTAGTAATTTTATCTTCCTCATCAATTAAATATTTTGCCAGTATGTATGCCCTTCTTTAACCCTACATTTAATCCTATAGCCTAAGGATTATTTCCCCTTAAAATCGGCATCATTTGTAAACTAACACCAGCTTAAAGAACTCCAATGATGCTGATGGTAGTAGACAAAAAACATGCTTCTTTCCTAGCCCCATCTCCCCACATATCATTAGTCATTAACAGTTTTCTAATATATTAGTAATGCTCATGGATTCTTTATATTTATATCGTATTTTTAGAGAATTGTTGTTTTTGATAATTATTCATTATAACTTCAGAAACCAAGATGCCCCTAACAACTAGGAAACGGTTTTTGCCAGTTCGGCTACCCATTTTCACAGACAGCTATTAATTTTCCCTGGTGCCTTGCACTCTAGTGGAGCAGTACACTTGTTTTATGTTTGAAATTCGGTTACATAATAATGTTGAAATGGCTGAAGGGAATCATTTGTAGCAGTTTTATTCCCTCACATGGGAGAAAATAGCAAAATAAATCAACAAAGCAAATGTGTACTAAAGCCAGTGCAAACAGTACTGATGAATGATGAAAATAATGACATTGGATTTAAAGCTACTTATCTTTATAATGACTTCTCTTATAGGAATTCTAACACCTGCCCCATTAAGCTTGAATAAAACAAAGTCATCTTTGAACAAACTTCATTTCATTAGCATTTAAACCTATGATTTAGTAAAAAAATCCTAGTTTATGGTATGTATTTTTACATGTTAAATTTTATAAATAATATATAAATTTATATATATGTGTGTGTATATATATTATATATAATATATATACATATATTCCTCAAAATCTGCATGGCTTTCTTCCTCACTCATATGTCACCTTGAGACTGACTCACTCACTATCAAAGGACTCAGAACCTAAAGCTTCATGGATATTCCCAAACCTTCTTCAATTAATATACCATTTTTTCAACATTTCTTATTTTTCTAACAAGCTCCGCATTTTGTTATACATCAATGGTATGTTCTGCAGTATGTCTTAGCGAATGAATTTGGGGGGGCACCTGAGTGGCTCAGTCGTTAAGCATCTGCCTTCAGCTCAGGTCATGATCTCAAGGTCCTGGAATCAAGCCCCTCATTGGGCTCCCTCCTCAGTGGGAAGTCTGCTTCTCCCTCTTCCACTCCCCCTGTTTGTGTTTTCTCACTCCCTGCATCTCTCTCTGTCAAATAAATAAATAAAATCTTGAAAAAAAAAAAGGAATGAATTTGGGGAAGTTAAGATGTTGTTTTAATCTCTCAGTCCTGTTCTGTGAAAAATAGTATTTCTTAATATAGAGTTTATGTAATACCTCGTATTTGAAGTAATTTTTGTACTTTCTCATTTAAATGTTCTTGATCTTCTCCAGGACAGTAGTCCAAGATAATGGGAATAGTGAGGATAGGCAGTGAAAGCCATACTATATTCCAAGTAAGTTTAATTTAGTACATATTCGCTAAGTATCTACCATACAACTAATAAAATAGCTGTTAATTAGTACAACAACCTGTCCATATATGTCATAGAAATAATTGTTTTGGAGATTTCTGATATTAAGAATAAATCTCCACATGGGATGTTTTACCTTTCTCACAGATACAGAAACTGTGATACATTTGATATTTCCTATTTTTATGTGTATATTGAATAAAATATATGTCCCTAGAATCTAGATTTCTCCTTAAAATAGTTTTCACAAACAAAATTATATTTTACTTCATTATTTTGTCAATACATGATATTAGTTCAGACCTTTGGCAATTCTTTAAGTAGATCCATATCAAAGGTAAATTGTGTGCATAAAAATTTCACATATATATGACAAAGAAAATTTCCTTTTCTATTTAATATTTGTGTGACTGACGACATGGACAATTATACTACTAATGACCGTATGGAAGTAAAAATTTTTAAAAATGCCTCAATTTTTTATGTAAGAACATTGATGTTTTGGAGGTAAATATTATATTAAATAAGGAGTTCATAAAGTATAATTGAAATATATAGAATTAACAGAAATGCATATTCTAAACCCATGAAAATAAGTATAAATATTAAATTATATATCCAGACACATTAAGACATGAGAACTGCTTACTGTGCACTAAGTAATTATGTCTCTGACTCGGGAGTCTCATGACTTAGGCCATCTTCAAAGATCCTGGGGTCCAACAATTTGTTAGCTTGTAAGTAGGATAAAATCTAAAATCCTTCAGCGTTCTTGATATGTTATTTTTCTTTATTCTGTGTGAATGACCAAATGTAAACTCAGATTAGAGGTTTCCTATCTTACCTGTAAGTGCCACTTGTTAGGTTCCAGCAAACTTTCCAATATCCATATGTCCTTTTCATTGTATATGATGGTTATGATGACAATAGTTTACATGGTTTATACCTTATAAGTATATGCCATTTATCAACATACTCCAGCTGCAAAATAACTCTGTGGGTTAAGAATTATTCCTTGCTGGAGGGGAGGTAGGCCAGGGAATGGGTTAAATGATTGATGGGTATTAAGTAGGGCACTTGTGATGAGCACTGGGTGTTGTCTGGAAGTGGTGAATCATTAAATTCTACTCCTGAAACTAATAGTACACTGTCTGTTAACTAACTGGAATTTAAATAAAAATTTGAACCCACCAAAAATAAAACAAAATATAATACAAGGCAATGCAATAAAATAAGATATTCCTGAATTATAGTGAAAAAAACTGAGTAATCAAATGAATTCTCCAGGGTTACATAGCTAATCAAGTTAGATCAAGGATCTGAATCCAAGTAGTTGAGTAGTACTTCATCTTCAATATGCACAATGACCTACTTACATTTTTTTTCCCCAAAGTGGTTTCTTTTCAACAGTGGATCTTTTCAGTATTTGTCCTTGTCTCTAGGCCATCATCATGAATTGAATTAGGAAATATGAATATCTAGCAAAGTAATCAATAGGAGATAATATTAGTTAATTTATATCTAACCTGCTAAATCTTGGAAGACAGAGACAGAGTTTTATTCCTTAAATTAGTAACCACAATAACAACAACGACCTGACATATATTTGTTTTTCAATTAGTGACTAAGTATGGAAGGAAGGATAAAAAAGAAAGAATGAAAGGAAAGAAGGCAGAGATAGGGAAGAAGGAAAGACAGTGTTATTCTCAGATAATGTTTGTGAAAAAGGTGCAGAATGAAGCCCGAGAGTAAAGTAATACTGTTGTTTTTAAAAGTATTCATAGCTTTTCAAAAGAATTCTCTTTTGCCGTCGAAGTTTATACATTAATACTTAATAATACAAGTAAAAGTATTAGAAACCCAAATACTGAATAATGCATATTTGTGAAGGATAGTCATTTTTCTTTTTCAAAATGACTTTTACAGAACTCATACACAACCACTAATATATCAAACACAGTACAGTGAAGAGTAAAAGAAGTAACAAAGTAATGGACTGCCCATAACAATTTTACCAGTCAGTCTTCCTTGTCATACGTGGCTGACCTTAGTGCTCCAATGATGTATTTGGTAAAAGGGGTTGTCAATCAAAGTAGATATAATACATCTATAAATGTACCATAAGTTAATGGAACTTTGTGGTGACATATAGTGTTAAAACTTTATTTTAGAAGTCAAGAATTTTAGGGAATTTGTCGATAATTTGCCATTTAGAAACCATGAATTTCCAAATGATAATGCGTTAAGAGAGAATGGCAATAGTGAATATTTAGGTCACCTGACATAAAGTCCCAGTTTAGAGGGACTATATCTAAATCTCTCCTGAGTGTACCCACTTCACTACCCACAGTTTCTAATTTGTCTTTTTCCCTAAATCAAACAGATGAAGGAGGTTCTAGGAGAATTATCTCCTCTTGTTAAGCAACTATTTCTTACCAATATATCATTGGAATAAAAATCAATTGTTGTCATAATAACATATAAATGGTATAATTTTATTTAGTGTTAAAATTAAATAATTTACATGTAAGCTCTGTAGTGTGAAAAGATGCAGATTCTTTTGAGATTATGAAATTTTAAAACACAGTTGATCAATATGTGAGGGCCTCCATCCTCAGCTGTTGACAGAGGAATAGTGAAGAATATGTGATTCACAATATCACAGTGAGTTGTGGAAAGTCATATTGGAAGCTGACCTGAATTGAAAAGAATATTTGAGGCCAAAGGATACTAATAGAAATGTAGGTTGAAACAATGGTGTTGAAGAATAACTGGCCTCTGGATCCTGTCAGATCTTCTGAGGAGCTGACACGAAGACTTTCTGAGAAGTAAGGGCCTGTGTTAAAATTTATTCCTTATGATGAATTACTCTGTGATAAAGGAAATGCTACAAAATATAAGCTACACAAGCATATAATTCATTTTTTAAAAAATAAAATACTTGAGAATTGAGATGAAAGGATTTTAGAATTGGAAGTTTCCACAAACAGCTACAGAGAATTATTTACCAAATCATTACATATACATAAAATGAAGGATGTTCAGAAACACAGAATCAAGAAATTAAAGGCACACTATATAAAATGGTATTTTAGTGAAGATAGGTGATAAAGATTGAAATAATTTTTGCAAAATGCTTATTTTTATTCCTAGTTAGAAATGGAAATCTTCGGGGCGCCTGGGTGGCTCAGTGGGTTAAGCCGCTGCCTTTGGCTCAGGTCATGATCTCAGGGTCCTGGGATCGAGTCCCACATCAGGCTCTCTGCTCAGCGGGAGGGCTAGGAATGCTGAGAAAGTTCTCCCTCTGACATGCAATTATACTGAGCTTACTTATCTATAAGAATATACCCCACCTGGGTGGCTCAGTGGGTTAAAGCCTCTGCCTTTGGCTCAGGTCATGATCTCAGGGTCCTAGGATCAAGCCCCACATTGGGCTCTGCTCATCGGGGAGCCTGCTTCCTCTCTCTCTCTGCCTGCCTTTCTGCCTACTTGTGGTCTCTGTCTGTCAAATAAATAAATAAAATCTTAAAAAAAGAAAAGAAAAGAAAAGATAAAAGAATATACCCCACCTGTTAGCCTAGCAAGCAAAAAGTAACAAGAAGGGATAGTCTACCACTAGAGGAGGGATAAGAGCATGAATGTATTGAAAATAACATAGCAATCAAAACACCTGTGCTAACTGTCTGAAAAGAGTTTACCTTTTTTCCAGTTGTATTAATACTCAACTCAGTATTTTTTGTTATATGCAAGATGACTGGCATTTCACTAAAATTTTTGAGATTTTCCCTCTCTTTCTCTTTCTGTCTCTCTACTTATGTATATGTTTCAAGTAATTTAAAGAACCATACTGAAATGACACAGGCATTGAAGAAGGACTTCAAATGACTATGATTAAAATGTTAAAGAATCTAAGGGAAATAGGCTAATGAATGCATGAACATATAGGGAATTTCAGGAAAAAGATGGAAATTAGAAGAAAGTGTTAAAATGATATGCTACCCCTCCCCCACAAAAAAAGCAGTAGTAGTGTTGGTCTCCTTTGATAGGCTCCTTTCATAGACTTACAGAGTTGGAGAAGAAGTTAAAGAAAATGAAGATAGGCTAATACAGACTACCAATCTGAAACATAAAGAAAAGAAAGGGGTGAGAGGCAGGGAGAACAGATGATCAAGTGGTCAAATAACATACATGAAATTGGAAATGCAGATAGCAAAGAGAAAAAGAAATGTTTGCATGGCTAATTGCCAAGGAATTTCAAAATATAATGAAAGAAATGAAGCAATGAATCCAAAAAGTGAAGAGAAGTCAAAGTAAGATAAACATCAAAGGCAGACACACACACATTCACATATCTTCACACACATGCACACACCAATAAACATGAACACACCAAGACAAAAAACAATTCAGATAACTAAAAATCAAGCTGAAAGCAAGATCTTGCCATCAGCCAGTTACAAAAGACATGTCAAATACAGAAAAATAGAAATAACAGTAATATGAGGGTTGCTGGGGGGGGGGATTGGGAGAAGGAGGGTGGGGTTATGGACATTGGGGAGGGTATGTGCTTCAGGAGTGCTGTGAAGTGTGTAAACCTGGCGATTCACAGACCTGTACCCCTGGGGATAAAAATATATGTTTATAAAAAATAAAAAATTATTAAAAAAAAGAAAAGAAATAACAGTAATAAGTTTTTCATTAGAAGGCCTACAGACTTCAAGACAATGGGGCGATTTTCAAATATTGGGCCAAGTTCTGCAAAATTATAATTTTATATTGAATTTAAATATCTTTCACAACAGCAAACAATATAAAGACTTCCAGACAGACACAAATTGAAAGAATGGATTGCCTGCCAACATGCACTATAACGAATGGCAAAAAAAATCTATACAAAAATTGTTACCAGATGGTAATTTGGATCTACAAAAAGAAATAATAGTTCTGGAAATGATAAAAAGAAAAGTAAATATAAAGGCATTTATTTTTAACTACTCATAAAGATAATTGATTGCCTAAAGCAAGAATAATAATAATTATGGATTTATATGATATAATTTAAAATACATAACAAAGAACACAAAGGATGTGAAGATAAATTGGAATCAAACTGCCCTAATGTTCATGTAACATAGACAAAAATATATGCTATTTGAGGATCCTCTGTGATAAGTTAGCAATGTATATTGTAAAATCAGAGCAACCAATAATAGAGTTGTGGAAGCACTAGGTTGTATATCTAAAACTAATGTAACACTGTGTGACAACTATACTCAAAAACATAATAATGATAAAAAATACACATTTAATGCAAAATCAGGCAGAACAAAAGATGAAGAAAAAGGCCAAATAGAAAAAGTGAAAAACATCCAGCAAGATGATATATTTATATCTAAACATATCAATAACTGTAATTGTAAATGATGTGAGCACCCTAATTAAAAAAAGACAATGATTGCCAGGTTGGTAATAAAAGCAGGATCCTGCTATATACTTTTCCAAAAACATTACTATAAAAGTAGAGAAGCTAAAAGTAAGGGGGAAAAATCCATAAAAAAGTAATCAAAAGGGAGCTAGAGAAGCTATATTAGTATCAGACAAAAGCAAGCTTCAGAAAAAGGACTGTTAAGGGAGAAGAGGAGGGATATTGCATAGTGATAAAAAGACTGTTTAGTAGGGAAACACAACACGTTTAAATGTTTAATGTACCTCAGAATAGAACTTTACACTGAGCCCCTGCTGCCCCACCAAAAAACAAAAACAAAAACAAAAACAAAACAAAACAAAAAACACCCAAAAGAAAACCCTCAACCAATGGACAATTAGAGCTGAAGTCATCAACCTTAGTATTTCAGTAACTGATATAACAAATAGAAGAAAATCAGTCTGGATACAGAGGTCCAAACAACACTATGAACCAATTTGACCTAATTAACAGTTAGAAGAACACTCCACCCAACAGTAGCAAATACACTTTCTTTAATGCGTTCCTATATATTCATCCATTCTCTGCAATTAGTATCTTAAATTAACATGGTATATTCGTCATAACCAATAAACCAATTGTGGTACGTAGTTATTAACTAAACTCCATACTTGATTCAGATTTCATTAGATTTTCCTGTTGTACACTTTCTATTCTGGGGTCACATCCAAGGTACCACATTGTTTTTAGATGTCATGTCTCAGAATTGCCAGTATATAACAATTTTCCTGTTTTTTCTTGTTTTTCTTTATCTAGCAGTTTTGAGGAATACTTTTCAGATATTCCATAGACTGAACTTTACTTGGGTTTTTCTCTCATATTCCTCTTGATTAGATTGAAATTATGGGTTTTTGAAAGAACAAAGATATAGTACCTTTTTTTTTTTTTTTAATCACATCAGGTAAGGGGTCCATGTTACCAATGTGATTCATTACTGATGATGTTAATCTGATCCATCTTGCCAGTTTTCTCCACTGTAAAGTTACATCTTAACCATACTCTATTCTTTGGAAGCGATTCATTAAGTGTTGTCTGCACTAAATGGAGAGGGGATGTGCTTAAGCTTCACCTCTTGAAGGGAAAAGTATTTATATAAACCACTTGGATTCTTTTTTAAGGAAAATGGGCCTCGACCATTTTTATATATTTAATCATTTATTTACATCAGTATGGACTCATGAGCATCAGTTTTTTTTTCCTGTGGATTATAAT
Source organism: Mustela nigripes (assembly GCF_022355385.1). Classification (NCBI taxonomy): domain Eukaryota; kingdom Metazoa; phylum Chordata; class Mammalia; order Carnivora; family Mustelidae; genus Mustela; species Mustela nigripes. The sequence goes on from NC_081565.1 coordinate 28,737,697, forward strand.
ACATCTGTGTATGAATAGTACATTAATAATTATTATTAGAAAATATTAACAGCCACCATTTACAGAAAGGTCATTAATCTTGATTGAAAGGTACATCAAACCATTTTATTTGTTGTTGCTTTCTAGTTAATTAAATGACTTCATAGAGTGATTGTTTTTAAACAGGAGAGCCACAAATAAACAATTTATTATCAATCATTCTCCCATCCTTCTTCTATTTCTGAAATCCTTCATTTGTTCTCTCTTTTTTTATTAGCCAGATGAATCTTTGGAGATGGGAATATTACCAAATATTAGTGTTAATCTTGTTATTACTACAAATGATGACAGGTCTTTTCATTTTTTGTCACAAATAAAAAAGGAAACCAGTTTTTACTTTATATGTTATATTTTTATTTTCATTTTAACGGTATTGTAAAAATGTTATAAGATAAATGAGATGTGAAGATTACCACTTATTAATACATCTTGTTTCAATTTACTTTTGGGCAAAATAACACATGCCTTTATTGTCAAATATCTGATGTATATGTGATCAATTCTTTCTTGTCTACAGCAGAGTTTGCCCATTAAATGTGTTTCAGCACATATACATAATTTAAACTCTTTTAATATTTACATATTCCATATATCTGATGCATTACAATGAGGAACATGAATGTTAGTATTGGAGGCAAGTTAAAAATATCCCCACCTAAATCCTGGAGAGGTATAGTGAAAAGTTATAGTGCAAAGGTATAATGAAACTGTTCATTACAACATCATAGTACAACATTCAGCTGTCCTATGAATTATACTAGAATCTAAGGAAGAGAAAAATAAAGGAACAACAAAACCCTGATGAAATCACTCAAACACTCAAGAGAATTGTCTTAACTTTCAAGTCTAAAATGAGTCAAATCATCTACAAAAATTCATAAAGATGTAAGACTCCTATTTTTAAATTTTATTTTTAACAAAAATTGAATATATGTAATGTATACAACCCAAATTTGCCTTAATATGAATATACAACCTGACTTGACATAATAGATATGTTGAAATTATTGTTTCTGTTGTGCTAATTAACATAGTAATCTCACATACTTATCATTTCTTTTTGTGTGATGAGAGGACCTGAAATCTCTCTTGGTAAATCTCCAGTATTTAATATAGTATTATAAATTATAATCATAATGCTATATATTAAATCTCTGGGCTTACTGATCCTAAGTAACTGCAACTTTGTACTCTTTGACCAACATTTTCCCATTTCTCCCACCTCCTGCTCCTTGTAACCATGTTTCCACTCACTGTTTCTATGTATTCAACGTTTTAGGATTTCACACGTAAGTGAGATCATTCAGTTTATTTGGTTTGGTTTGGTTTCTATCTTCACTTAACATAATGTCCTCCAGGCCAATGCATGTTGCTGCAAATGGCAGGATCTTTTTTTTTTTTTTTAATGACTTTATATATTATGTCTGTCTGTCTATATCTATCTATCTATCTCACTATTTCTTCATCCACTCATATATTGAATGTTTAAGTTTTGTGGGTTTTTTAAAAGATTTTATTTATTTATTTGAGAGACAGAGAATGAGAGAGAAAGCATGAGTGGGGGAGGGGCAGAGGGAGAATGATGCTGGCAGATGCAAGACCCCATTCCTGGACTCTGGGATCCTGACCTGAGCTGAAGGCAGACACTTAACCAACTGAGTCACCCAGGCCACCCAAGATTTAAGTTTTTTCCATATCTCAGCTATTGTGAATAATGCTACAGTGAACATGGAATGCAGATATCTCTTTGAGATAGATTTTACCTCCTTTGGATATATATCTAGATAGGGGATTCTATTCTATTTTTAGATTTTTAGAGGATTCTCTATGCTGTTTCCTGTAATTGCTTTACCAATTTATATTTTCACTAATAGTGTACAAGAGTTCCCTTTTCACCAAATCCTTGCCAACACTTATCTTTTATTATTTATTTTAAATAATAGCCATCCTGGGGTGCCTGGGTGGCTCAGTGGGTTAAAGCCTCTGCCTTCGGCTTCAGGTCATGGTCCCAGGGTCCTGGGATCGAGCCCCACATCAGGCTCTCTGCTCAACAGGGAGCCTGCTTCCTCCTCTCTCTCTGCCTATTTCTTCTGCCTACTTGTAATCTCTGTCTGTCAAATAAATAAATAAAAATCTTAAACAACAACAACAACAAAAAAACATGGTATTGTCTTACCCTAGAAAAATTTACTTCAGAAATATATGCGTTAATATGAACTACAAATTAATCCTTAAATTTTTTTCATTAAAATCTCATGGGATAAAATTCAAATATGTAAAATTGTTTAGAGTTAATATTTTCTTGTATTTCTACTCAGTATAGGACTTTTTTTTTTAATTTCATTTATTTATTTGACAGAGAGTGAGAGAGAACACAAGCAGGCAGAGCAGCAGGCAGAGGGAGAGGGAGAAACAGGCACGCTCGACATGGGGTTTGATCCTAGGACCCTGGGATCATGACCTGAGCCGAATGCAGTTGCCTAACCAACTGAGCCACCCAGGCACCCCAGTATAGGACTTTTGATACAGATCATTGTTAACTTATTTATTCATAAACTAACATACTTTCCCTGAACAATTTTATTGCAGTGTAATAGAGACTACTACAGTGATCTGCTGTAAATTAGCTATATCCAAAGTCTGGCTGATACATATGCAGAAATTTAGTTTGGTATATGGATAATTTTTCAAGCATTTAGGATTTTATTATATGTATTTGATGCACCAACTCTGTCTCACTTTTCTACAATGATTTTATTTTTGTCTTTTTTATATCAAATACTATGCTTAAATATGTTGAATATAACATATTGTAGCCTTAATTTTTCTCTTCTTCTCATCTAGATAAATTATAAATCATTAAGTAAAATTAAAAATATCACCTGAAATTATGGCAAGTATGACTGTCCTGCAGTGACTATGCCATTCTATTTTACTTATTTTTTGATTATATCTATTTCAGTAATCTGTCTTAACACTTTGTGACATTGGATCAAATGAAAGAGTTCAGGCTAAGGACCAGTTAGAGGAACATAGTGAAATTCACTTCTAAATATAAATTGTTTATTAATGTAAGATTAAATAGATTTCTTACATATCATTGAAAGCAGACATATGTGTGTTTACCTGTATGTTATCATAGTCATAGTACAAGCCTAAAAAGGATCTAGAAATGGCACAAGAAGGGAGTTGTGAATTTTACCTAGGAAGTCTGAGTAAATATCTCCCAATTTTCCTTTAGGCAACAATGAAAGAAGGGGAAAAAGCAGCATCAAAAATAAGGCCTTCCAGACAGGAGCAATGAAAAGAAACAGATGCACAGTCATAAAATTTCCTCCTTTTCAGGGGCTAAAGTTTTACTCACTATACTAGAATGTGCCTAATACAAATTTGGGACTTAATAGTGCTATACTCTATTCGTGTAATATAAAATTGTCCATTTTACTTTTAAATTTTGATTAAAATATTAAATTGGTTATTAGTTACTTTGTGTGGAAGTTATTTAAAAAAATAACTGTTTTGCAAATCTCTGTTGATATTTGTCTAGTTGCACTATTGCTAAATGTTTCTCTCCAGATATCCAAGATCCTGTCTTTATGGTTGTGTTTATATTGGTAAGGGCAGGTGGATGAAAAGAATAACTTACACTTGTAATTTGTCAAGTTGTCAGCATCACTTATAAAAATAGATCCTTACTTCATTATAATTAACTTTCTCAAAATGGACTGGTTTCCATCCATTTTATAGTCATGTCTTATGAGATTGTATGTAGGATATTTTAAACAGTACCACTGTGGTTTCCTTGCTGTAATAATCTCAAAAATACAAGTGCTGTGAATGTACAAATACATTTTTAAGTTATTAAATTTCCTTTATACTTATTTATTTTGAATGTTGATTAATGATTTTTAAATAAATAAACTTAATTATTTTGAGCAGTTTAAAGTTTACAGAAAAATTGAGTACAGTGTTCCGATACACCATTTAATACCTTCCTCTAATTTTCCCTATTATTAATATTATTAAAATAGGATGATATACTTGTTATAACTGATGAGATTATCTTTAGTATTATTAGCTCATAGTTATAATAGGATTTATTCTATGTGTTGTACATTTTATGAGTTTTGACAAATGTACAATAACATGTATCTACTATCATTACAACATACAGAAAATTTTTACTGCACTGAAAATGCCCTGGGTTCCACCTATTCATTTCTCCTGCCCCCACAAACCCCTGACAACCAATTATCTTTCTATTGTCTCTAGAGTTTCCCTAAATGTTATTAGTTGAAATCCAAAATGTGGAGTCTTTCGGAATTTTTTTTCACTAAGTAATGAGCACTTAAGATTCTTCAGTGTTTTTTCTGGATTTGGTAGCTCATTTTTTTTTTTATTACTGAGTACTATTCAGTATGTGGATATGTGGGTATAGTACAATTTGCTAATCCATTTGCTTTTTAAAAAGTTTTTATTTAAATTCCAGTTCATTAACATACAGTATGATATTAATTTCAGGTGTACAATAGAGTGATTCAGTACTTCCTTACAGTAGGCAGGGCTCATCACAACATATCTATCGTGGACCCCTATATCCCCAACACCTGTATAACCCATCCACCCATCCTGGTAACCATCAGTTTGTTCTCTACATGTAACAGTCTGTTTCTTGGTTTGCCTCTCCCTCTTTTTTTTTTTCCCTTTGCCCATTTAGTTTCTTAAAGTCCACATATGAGTGAAATCATATGATATTCCTTTCTCTGACATATATCACTTAGCATAATACTCTCTACTTCATCCAGGTCATTGCAAATGGCAAGATTTCATTCTTTTTTATGGCTAGTACTGATATAGATATATAGATATAGATACAGATCTAATATATATCTAATACTGATTTTATATATGTGGTATGTATATATACATACCACATATACTTATTGAAGAACATTTTGGTTGCTTCCAAGTCTGGAAGATTGTATATAAAGCTGCTATAAACATTTGTGTGCAGGTTTTTATGCAAACATGAGCTTTCAGCTCATCTGGGTAAATATCAGTAAGCATGATTTTTGGCTCCTGTGGTATGAGAACATTTAAGTTTTGTAACAAACTACCAAACTTCCCTCCACAGTGGCTCTACCATTCTCAATTCAATGAATGAGAATTCTTATTTTTCCACATCCTCTCTGGCCTTTAGTGTTATGAGTGTTTTGGATCCTAGCCATTCTAATTGGTTTATATTGGTATCTTATTGTTTTAGTTTATATATCCCTAGAGGCATTTGGTACTGGGCATCTTTTCACATGCTACTTGACTTCTGACATCCTCTTTGGTGAATTGTTTTTTTCAGAGCTGTTGTCCATTTGTTAATTGCATTGTTTATTTTTTATTGATGACTTTAAGAGTTCTTCATATATTTTGGATAATAGTTCTTTATTACACATGGGTTTTGAAACTATATCCCCCCTAGTGTGTGACTCATCTGTTCATTTTCTTAACAGTATTTTTGTCAGATCAGAATCTTTAATTTTAATGAAGTCCAACTTATCATTTTTTTCATATAACTTATTTTTGGCATTTTATTTAAGAAGTTACAGACAAATCCAAGTTTATCAAGATTTTTTCTTGAGTTATCTTTGCATTTTCTTAGAAAAATGTACTTTTTAATGTACTCTCTAATGTACATTGTAGTTTTAAATGTAGCTTTAAAAAACTGCTCTGTAATGTAGTGTTCTAGGATTCACTGTTCACATATAACACCCAGTGCTCCATGCAATACATGCCTTCCTTAATACCCACTACCAGGCTCTCCCAATCCCCCACTCCCCTTCCCTTCAATACACTTTGTTTGTTTCTCAGAGTCCACAGTTTCTCATGGTTCATCTCCCCCTCCAATTTTCCCCCCTTCAGTTTTTCCTTCCTTCTCCTAATGTCCTCCATGTTATTCCTTATGCTCTACAAATAAGTGAAACCATATGATAATTGACTTTCTCCACTTTACTTATCTCAGCATAGTCTCCTCCCAATGTGACTAACATAGCATAAAAAATGGTATTTTAATTGGAATAATATGGGAATATATTTCAGATTGAAAAAATGGATCAGGGTGAGAAAAGAGAGGTACCTGGCAAATTTTAAGATCAAGATCAGTCTCAAAAACAGATTTTGAGATGATGAATCCACTCCATAGTTGTATCACTGACCTCAGAAATTTCATTTTCTTAGCATGAAAATGTCTGCCTGGACAAACTTAGATGACACTTCTATCTTTCCACTAATAAAGAATATTTTACCTTCATGGGCATTTTCAAAATGGGAATAAAAAATGGGTAAGAGTCAATTCCTTAACAGCTAGTCAGTAAAAAATACGGGAAACCAGCGTGTTTAAAACACGGGAAAAAATCAAAACCCATAAAAACGGTAGTATTTTCACTTCTAATAACATAACAGATAGTCCTTCAGAAACATTTTTGTTCTGGCTTTCCATTCATTATCTTGGAAGATCTAAGATATATATATATATATATATATATATATATCCCCTTTAAAAATTTTTTTCTACATGTGTGTTATTTGTGAAATTTGGACAAGCAATGCAAAAATTTATGTTCAGTGATTTTTACAAAATATGATCAAGGGCTTTTTGGAGAGTGCTAATTATGTTTAGATTTTTTAAAATAAATCTTTAGGGTAAATAAAGACAGGAAAAGAACATAATTAGTAAAGGTAGATGCTATTTCCTAAATAAGTGTTCTTTTATTCAAAGTCAAGCCCCTAATGGCTAGCTATTAAAATGAACTTTCTATTAGATAGGTAACAGATAAAATGGAATTTGATTCATTGACTTTGATGCTGTATATATGCTCAGTGGGGTTTATGGAGTGCTATCATTCATCCATCAAGAATTCTAAAACTAAGTCCTGTCTTCCCATCAGTCTTGGGTGAATATGGTACTGGCCTGTTTAACTGACTGGAAAACACTAATGCACCAAGATTAATAGAAATGGAACTTGGATTCTAAATCCTAATTCTCAATAGTAATGCAGTTACTATTCCTCTGGTAAAAATTGCTAAGTAAAAATTTAGAATCCATGAAAATATCAATTAAAAATAGGGCGCCTGGGTGGCTCAGTTGGTTGGACGACTGCCTTTAGCTCAGGTCATGATCCTGGAGTCCCGGGATCGAGTCCCACATCGGGCTCCCAGCTCCATGGGGAGTCTGCTTCTCCCTCTGATCTCCTCACTCATGTTCTCTCTCACTGTCTCTCTCTCAAATAAATAAAAATAAAATCTTAAAAAAAAAACTATTAAAAAAAATAGATACTACCCTCAGAAACAAATAAAAAAGCATCCTTTTAAATGTAGCCAACGCATGCTAGAAAATTCATTTCCCTTAAGTGCCGGATGTTATATTCAGTTACCATATCTTTTTATATAATGAAAAGTCATATGAAATACTATATATTCCGTTGTCAAATATTTTACATCTTTGAGAATTTTTTTCACTTCACTGTCATTTGATGAATGAACAAAGGGATAACATTCATCCTTTTAATCCATTTTTATTTTATGCTTACTAGGTCCAAGTACTCTTTGAGATGTGAAAGTCACAAAGATAAATAAGCATAGCTCCCTCTATCAAAAAGCTTACTTCTGGAAAAGAAAAGACATACAAGATTATGGAAATGTGATATTTCCACTTAACAGTCTAGAGAAATGACCAGATCAAACAAAAATGGTGTGAATCTTCATCTTTACTGAAACTAGAGAATGCCTTCAAAGCAAAATACACATTAAGGTAATTCTTGTAATAAACCAGAAGATAAAATCTTTAAGTAAATCATGGAAGGATTGGGATGCCTGAGTGGCTCAGTTGGTTAAGCAGCTGCCTTTGGCTCAGGTCATGATCCCAGGGTCCTGGGATCAAGTCCCACATCGGGCTCCTTGCTCGGAAAGGAGCCTGCTTCTCCCTCTGTCTCTGCTTGCCTCTTTGTCTGTGCTTGCTCGCTCTCTCTCCCTCTGTCTCTGACAAATAAATAAATAAAATATTTAAAATAAATAAATAAATCATGGAAGGATGACTCACAATACTGATTCCTAAGAAAGTGGAAGTGGCAGGCCTGGGTGGCTCAGGCAGTTGAGTGTCAGACTCTTAGTTTTGGCTCAAGTCATGATCTTGAGGTTTTAGGATCCAATCCTGCAACAAGCTCCGAGCTCAGCATGGAATCCGCTTCAGATTCTCTCTCCCTCTCCCTCTCTATAACTCTCCCCTCTCAGGCTCGCTTTCTCTCTCTCTCCCTCTCTCTAAAATAAATTAATTAATTTAATTAAATCTTAAAAAAATTAAAAACCACAGAGGGTTGCCTGGGTGTTCACTTGGTAAGCATCTGCCTTCGGCTCCAAGGCATGATCCTGAAGTCCTGGGATTGAGCCCCACATCAGGCTCCCTGCTCGGTGGGAGGCCTGCTTCTTCATCTCTCACTCCTCCTGCATATACTACTCCCTCTTTTGCTGTGTCTCTCTTTCATATAAACAAATAAAATCTTAAGAAAAAAAGAACAACAGAGAGTAGGAGGTATATCTTCCTCATAACCTAATACTTATGTAGGCCAGAAAATGTATCTCATTTATTGTTAGGATCTTTCCTCTGGCAACTCATTGAAAACAATATAGATCAGTAAATTTATGAAGTTATAGAGGCATTACTGAAAGACTACTAGCATGACTGTTTCAATCAGAAAATAATAACTGAAAAAAATCTGTGTAGGGCACAGTTTTTGTTTGGTGGGGTATTAGTTTACCAAGGACTGTTGTAAGAAAGTACCACAAATTGGTTGGCTTAAAACAATAGATCATTATTGTTTCACAATTCAGGAAGTAGACTTCTAAAGTCAAGGTATTGTCAGAGCCATATTCCCTTTGAAACCTATAGGGGAAATCTTTCCTTGCCTCTTCCTAGTTTCCAGTGGTTTACCAGCAATTTTTGGCATTTCTTAGCTTTCAGCCAAAACATCTCGATCTTTGCCTCCATTATCTCATGGCGTTTTCCCTCTTTGTGTCTCTTTCACATAGAATTTCCTCCAAGAATGCCAGTCATATTGAATTAGGGGCCACCCTAATGACCTCATCTTAACTGATTACATCTCTAAAGATTATGTCCATGAGGTCACATTCATAGATATAGGAGTTAGGACATCAACATATCTTTCTGGAAGACACAATTCAACCCTTAACACTTTTCTTCTTTATTATAGACTTACTCTAATAGTGGCTTCCCTTGTGATAGGTGAGAGTGAATCTTTTGAGGGGCTCCTGGGTGACTCAATGGGTTAAAGCCTCTGTCTTCGGCTCAGGTTCTGGGATCCCAGGGTCCTGGGATTGAGCCCTGCATTGGCCTCTCTGCTCTGTGGAGAACCTGCTTCCTCCTGTCTCTCTGCCTGCCTCTCTGCCTACTTGTGATTTCTGTCTGTCAAATAAATAAATAAAATCTTAAAAAAAAAAAAGTGAATCTTTGGAAGTTGAGACTAATGTGTATACCATTACATGCCCTCCTCAGTAAAAATCTTAATACTTGTTTTTTTAAAACGCACAACAAAATTTTTTTAAATAAAAGAAAGTAAAAATTAATAATGGTGAAGAAGACATAGATATATAATAAAATAGAAAAGGAAAATATTGGAAAGAAGAAATTAATGAAAAGCTGGTTTATGTGCTTGATTTAAGAAGTAGTGTATCAAAGATGCTAAAGAAAACAATTGGTAATATAATACTTCCTCTGCATTCTCACCAATACCCATTGATTCCTATAAAAACATGTGGTCTTATCAAAGATGCTGAATAAAACAACTGGTAATATTCAGCCCAGGTCACTCATTAAAAATCAAAACAAAGTTAGGCAATCAAATGCTTCACAATAATTTCTTCACACTGACAGCTGCTGGAGTAATAATACAGGCACTAGTGCTAACTAATGCATTTTGCTGTGCTAGATGGCTACTCACTTTTCACTGAGGCATGAGTAGAATGAAGATATATTTTTCACTTTGATTGCTAGTATAGAGTTAGATTGATGGAAATGTCACTATATTAATAAGATTTCCTTTATCTATAGCATAAACTGACTAGTGTAAAGACATTTCTTGGGTTCACCTCTAGAATTAAAGAGATTTAATCATAGTGATAATGGAATTTTCATGGATATATTCTATGAATATATTATTATTACATATTCCTTGAATATATGTACCTTCCCATGTTTTTAACAAAATTAGTGGGAAAAGATTAGCCCTTAGACTTGAAGTTAGAGGTGGAACAATGGAACAATTGGCTTTTTGGTGGCAAAATTATCTCTGAATTTTTATCTGCATCTTAATTTTATTGTGTGCACAAAAATTATTTTTTGGATGCTTTGAAGAATGATTGATATTCAGGGATATCAGGGACAAAAATGTTGATTTAAGTATTCCCTTGAGGTATCAACTGTTGCAGCTATGGCAAAAGCAGATGTGGGCTGAATTCAGATGTTAAAACCAATGTTTCAGCATTCCTATACTAAAAACCAAGGCTTATGTTCATGTCTAACTTTATTGTGACTGTACAAATGAAGTGGAAAACACATCCTCACTCATGTGATAAACACTTGTACTGATTTTCAAACTGAAGCTCATTTCCATTAAAAGGTAAGTTTTGCTTCTTATGAAGACTTCTTTCATCATGAGACAGAAATTCCCCACAACTAATTATTAAAATACTAACTTTATTCTTAAGTCCATTTTACATACAGTACTCTGAAAGGTAATACTTTGTTTATATGTTTATCTTTCTTTTCAGACTGTGAGTTCATTAAGATAAAAATTAATACATAGCATAAGTTCAATATATTACAAATGAATCTATAACCTTATCAAACTAAATTGGGGAATTTATCTTTCTAGTACTGAATTAAAGGGGTCTGGTTAATTCATGCTGTAAAAAGACATTTCAAATAATGGATACACTCTTGCAGGAGAAATAAAAATATATGCTGTGGGATTTGTAAATAAATTATGGAAATTTTCTAACATGGCAGGACAATGGATAAGGGCAGAAAATTCTATTTTGTAACTTTAAGGAAATAAAATACTTAATCACTTGTCATAGGTGAAATGAATTCTTAGTCTACCTTGAAATTTTCTGACAGAAGGGAGTGCTGGCCATCATATCATCTAGGAATTCCCCCATGTGCTTTAGTCTGTCAGCTGAAAAACATTCAATTGATTATGACAGATGGGCATGAAGTCTGTCACAGTTCTGATGGATTGAGGAGGGAAAAGTTGATAAATACTGAGAGACAGATTATGTCTTGATTATTTTTGCACAGTCAATCATGTGGATACTGGGTACTTGTTATAATCTAGGAAAATTATTATTGCCCACTAATTGGCATACATTGTACTTCAATTTTTTACTTAAAATGTCAATGACAATTTTGTGTGAAATGATTACATATAGCAACAGAGAAACATACCTAACAAAATCACCAACTTTATACTCTTCACTTTTAAAACTACTGATATTTTGGGGCACCTGAGTGGCTCAGTGGGGTAAGCCTCTGCCTTTGGCTCAGGTCATGATCTCAGGGTCCTGGGATCGAGCCTCGCATCAGGCTCTCTGCTCAGTGGAGAGCCTGCTTCCCCTTCTCTCTCTGCCTGCCTCTCTGCCTCCTTGTGATCTCTGTCTGTCAAATAAATAAATAAAATCTTTAAAAAACAAAAAACACTGATTGAAATCAATACTGAAATCAATACTTGAAATACTGATATTTCAAGATTTACCTCTATTACATGAAGTCAATAATTAGATCTATGTTAAATGTGGAAATATGAAAAATATGACTAGATTATGACTATAGTCAACTCTCTAATAATATTTTATGTTAACCTAATAGCACCCCTTAAACAATTGTGTCCATAAAACTCTCATCTAAAAAATCATTTGGGAATTTTACCTATAATCTTTCTAATTTATAAATTAACTTTCTGAGTTACAGTGGTCAAATTATACATGGACAACCCAAATAAGAGGAAATGCAGTTTTTTATTTATATTTTTTCCCAATGTGTGCAATATATCAGGCTGGTGTTCTTCAGACAGGAGAAATAGGAAGGAGCTTTACATGAAAGGAAGTCTTACTTTTATGCACTTCAGTTTTAATTATCATTATAACTTTAAAAATGCATTCCTTTTTATAGAATCCCTATTTTTCAAAAGATACTCTCTTTAGGTTCCTCAACATATCCAAAAGTTAAGAGGGGGAATCTTTTTCAAGTGTTTTCTTAACCTTGAATGCTATGCTTATCCAGTGCCAGTTGCTCTCAGATCCCTTCCTAGGCCCTCCCTGTTCTGCTTGGCACAGCTGAGGGCCTGATACTAGGTTTCTTTGGCTGCAGTTTTAGCTGGCTTTCAATTTGTTTTGCGTTAACGAGAGGTACTAGTGGGAGATAACAGAGTGGTGTTCTTCAGAAAAGTAAAAATAGGACTACCATATGATCCAGATATTCCTCTCTGGATATTTATCTGAAGGAAATAAAACACTAATTCAGAAAGATATCTGCAACCTCATGTTTCTTGCAGCATTATGTATAATAACCAAGTCGTGGAAACAATGTAAATATTCACTAATACTGTGGGTGGTATATTCACTAATTCTGTAGGGGGTATAATACTGATGAGTGGATAAAGAAAATGTAGATTTAAAAAATAAACACACACACACACACACACACAAAATTGATATATAACGCCCTTCTTCTCCCTCATAAAATTTTCCAGCATTGGCTCCACTCCAAATGACAGACCATGGTTACAACTCGTGTAGCATGACCCCAGCCCTAAGGTCCCAATCTTCCCTTTTTCTTAGCAGTTTAGGGCTTGTGTTCTGCTATTGCTACTCTCAGAGTATCCTCAGTTTCTCCTTGTGTCTTCTTAGCTTTTCCATCTCCTAGGTAACTTATTTTCTACTAAACTATCCTTATTTTAACTACTTAACTACTTACTACCACACTCCATTCTGATTGGATTCTCAACGACATCAATCCCCAATTAAATAAAATTAGTAGTAGCTTCTTTTCATGTCATGTTGAAATGTATTTTAAAGCTACACAGTGACTATGATTCAGTACCAGCATCAATTATGTATGCATGTCATGGATAAGGACATGATATGTACCTGCTCACATAGCATATAACTGCTTTACCAGCAGTTACATGAATTATACCTTGGTACTACAGTGTGCCATCACAATATCTCTTATCATTTATGATCTTTGAATTAGTCTTTTCTCCAAGGACCATGTATTTTTTTAAAATAATCTTCATTATAAAAGTTTTTAAAACTTAAGGCCCTCATTATCTTAGGACCACCTATTCTTAAACTCATAAAAGCTGGTTTCCATTTTTTGGCAGATGTTGAAAATGAGATTAGAGCCTATGTCAGTGTCCTATTGCAGCTATAACCCCAAACCACAAACTTAGTACATTAAAAGAGCTCAAATTTATCATCTTATAGCTCTGGAGATCACAGATATCAATGGGCTAAAAATCAAGGTGTCTGAAAAGCTGTATTCATTCTGGAGGCTCTGAAGAACTGTATAAATCCTATTTTTTTTTTCTTAAGCTCCTGGAGGTTACCCTGCTTTGTTGTTTGTGAGTCACCTCCATTTTCCATATCAGCACTTGCTTCACTCTGACCTATGCCTCTCCTCACATAACCTTCTCTGATTTTTGATTTTTGTCTTTCAATTGTCTACTTCTTACAAGGGCCCTTATAATTACCTTTAACCTACCCCGACAAATAAAATAATCTCCCAATTTCAAGATCCTTCACTGAATTACAACTGTAAACACTGCTTTACCAGATAAGTGGCGTATTCATAGGTGTGAGGGATTGGTATTATATGGACATTTTTGAGTTGCCATTATTCTATCTATCACAAAATCCAAATCCATTTAAGTGCATATCACAGGTTTTTAACCTCTATGGAATACCTCCTTCCTATTATTATTACAATGTGTTATAGACTCTGTTAATTCTAATTTATTGAGTGGCAGCAATTCCATTTAAGGTGCTCTTGTGTGTGTGTGTGTGTGTGTGTGTTATAAAAATGCAATTTTTAAAAGGTAGATCAATACATATTTATACATTATGAATGTACTTTAAGGTAAGAAATACATTATTAATTTTTTAGATTAAAATGTCAGAAAATAGTCTTTGATAAAAATGTAATCACTGAAAGGTCAAAGAAAAAAAATTGTAGAGAGACTTGTAGTTTGGATTAACATTAGAGTCCATTTTTCCTTTTAATTACATAGAAAAGTATGTCTTCTAACTTCCTATCTAAAATAACACAGATTTTTACTGAAACTATAATTCATTGTCTTCTAAAATTACAAGGTCAATTATAAAGGATATCATGGAGATCATGAAACCCTCTTTCTCTGAGAAAAGAACGTTTAGAAAAGCCATCTCACCATTTGAAGTTTTGATTTTAAAAAGAAAAACTGAGGTACATTACTTCAAACCAAAGATAGATGTAGTATCAGGTTATATTCATTCCCACTGACACAAGTACCCAGTCAAATATATCAAAAACCGAGTATAAAAAGATAAATCTAGACATTAAATCTGACAATATGAGCCTTTTATATCTTGTTTACACTCCGTCTCTGATGCCCAACACAAAGAATGTTAAAAGAATGAATATAATTCTAGGTGTTTTAATAAGCATCAATCGCTAACAATGTTAAATGGAGATTTTGTCAGTTTTAGTACAATCTGGGCTTTAACCATCAGTTTAAATGCTTCTTGTAGATTATTTGATACTGTAGTTATTTGTTTGCTTTTCCTGATCTATTTCAGTTAAGACCAAGATGCTAAGCCTAGCTGTTTTCAAAAAGCAGAATACAATGTTTATTTGTTATTCACCTTATTTAACACCTTAACAATAACTTTAAAATTACTGAAGTTATTAGCATGCATATGTTATTGCCATGAGAACTGTTTTCTGAAGCACACAACATCTTCAAACTGTATCACCAATACTGAAAATGTGTGTATTGGCAGTAGGCTAGGGAAGCAAAAGGGCCATACCTGTAGTTTTTAAAAGCTATCAATGTATGCTTTTATAGTGGTTAAAGGATTTTTTGTGTACCAATTTCTTTTCTAGAAGACTACAAAAATAAGAGTGATGGAGACATTTTAAATAACTAAAAATTAACTCAATATAGGCAAGTAGATACTTAGAAATATGAAAGAGGGCTTCTTTGGTTTATGTTAACAATAACAAGGAAAAAAGATACCAATTACAATGATTTCCCCTAAGTACATAAAGCCTGGGCCTACTAGGATATTTACTAATCTGGGCAAATAAACTATGGCTGATAAAATGTATTCCCTGTCTGAGAAGATATTTGTAAATGACATATCCCATAAAGGGTTAGTATTCAAAATATAGAAAGAACTTATGCAACTCAACAAATAAAAAACAAATTCCAATTAAAAACGGTCAGAAGACATGAATCGACATTTTTCAAAGAAAACATACAGATGGCTAACAGATACAGGAAAAGATGCTCGACATCACTCATCATCAGGTAAATGCAAATCAAACTACCTTGAGATACCAACTAACACCTGTTCCTTTCCAGTGGCTCTAGAGGTGAATATGTTTCCTTTCCTTTTTCAGCTTAAGAGGCCACCATGTTCTTTTAGTTTATAACCTGCTTACTGCAACTTCAAAGCCAACACCCTTGCATATCTCTGATCATTTTTCTGTGGTATCCTTCTTTTCTGGCCACAGTCAGGAAAAGTCTGTTTAAGGACTCAGGTGATTAGGTTGAGCCTACCTACACAATCCAAAATTATCCACCCATCTCAATGTTCTTAACCTTAATCATAATTTTTTAAGTCCCCTTTTCCATGTAAGGTAAGATATTCACAGTTTCCAGGGATGAGGATATAGACATCTTTAGGAGGTTATTATTCTGCTTATACAATTTTCCTAAAGATCAATAATCAGAGCTGAGTTTAGATTTCCTAAAACTCACTGATCAGAGATTAGAAATACTACAGTTCTCAGCCACATGTTTCTACCATACTGTAAATTATTTAAATTATCTAAAGAGGAGACATTGTTTCTAAAATATTATTACCTTCTAAACTACATGGATTATTTTAAAGGAGAACAAAAATATTGTTCTATTGGCAAAGGGTCACAAAGTCCTGGCATTTATTTTAACAAAGTCCTGGCATGTAATTTGTAACATTATGGGCCTACACCTAAGATTTCTAGGAAGGGACTGAGAAAATGTTTTGTTGCTAGTTTCCTTTGCTGTGCAGAAGCTTTTGATTTTGGTGTAATCTCAATAGTTTCCTTTTGCTTTTGTTTCTCTTGCCACGGGAGACATTTCTAGAAAAAATTCCTATGGCTGCTGTCAAAGAATTTACTGCATATGATTTCTTCTAAGAATTTCATGGTTTCAGGTCTCACATTTAGTATTTTTTTCTTTTAATCCATTTGGGCTTTATTTTTGTGTATGGTGTGAGCAAGGGGTCCAGTTTCGTTCTTTTACAGGTAGCTGACCAGTTTTCCCAACACCATTTATTGATTGGAAAGACTCTTTCTCCCACTGTATATTTTTGCCTCCCTTGTTGAAGTTAATTGACCATGAAAATGTGGGTTTATTTCTGGGTTTTCTATTCTGTTCTGTTGAGCCTTGTGTCTGTTTTTGTGCCAGTATCGCCCTTTTTTCATTACTACAGCTTTGTAGTATATCTTGAAGTTTAAGATTGTGATATCTCTACATTTGTTGTTCTTGTTTGCAAAGATTGCTTTGGCTATTCAAAGTCTTTTGTGGTTCCATACAAATTTTAGGATTATTTGTTCTATTTCTGTGGAAAATATTTTTGGTATTTTGATAGGGATTACATTAAACCTGTACATTGCTTTGGGTAGCATGGACATTTCAACAATACTTGTCTTCTAGTCCATGAACATAGAATATCTTTTAGTTTGTTTGTGTTATCTTTAATTTCTTTCATCATTATTTTAAAGTTTGTGGAGTACAAATCTTTCACCTCCTTGGTTAAGCTATTCATAGGTATTTTATTATTTATGGTGTAATTATAGATGGGGTTGCCTTCTTAATTTCTCTTTCCATTACTTCATTATTAGTGGGTAGAAATGCAATAGATATCCATTTATATTAATTTTGTATCCTGTGACTTTACTGAATTTATCAGTTCTAGTAGATTTTTCTGGTAGAATCTTTAGTGGTGTTGTTATTGCTGTTTTGTATTAATATTTGCTTGATCTAGATGAGGGATGGGGAAATTTCAAGCCAAAGGGATGCTTAAAAATTGTTACTAAAGAAAAAAGAGCATAAACAGAGAAAGAATCAAATAGAGTACAGGTGGCCATCTGAACATTTGTAAGAATCTTGAAGAAGACAATCTTTTTAAAGGACCTGAAATGGGTTTTCAAACAAATCTTACCTAGATGTTAAGGGCTAGGGTGATTTTAACTGAGAACTAAGTTATAAGTTTTGTGCCTTTTCCTTTATTTTTCCTCTTTTTTTTTTTTTTTTTTTGCTGCTACTAAGTATATATTTAAGAATTTAAGGTTGATATATGAAAGAAAACTTATTCCCTATCACCTAAAGAATTACTTCTCTTAAATTTAAATATTACTCTAAAAACAGTGCAGTTATTTATAGTTAATTATAAATATCAATTCCTCTATAACCTTGCCAGTTCTAGGCCCTATCAGTGTTTTTATGCTTTGTCCATCTATTTGATGACAGATGATATCTCATTAATATTTTAATTTGTATCTCACTTTTACTTTTGAGTGATTTTTACAATGTCTGGCATTACATATTTTTAATCAGATTGTTTGTGGTTGCTTTTCCTTTCACTTACCCATTTTGTCTTCTTCTGCTATGTTCTGGGTATACAATAGTGAACTAAAAACATGTGTTCCCCTGTGTCAAGGAGCTTATAGTCTAATGGGCAAGACAGAAGATAACCAAGTAAATAACTATGGTATAACTCTGTAAAGGGAAACTAAATGTGATTTTACAGAGAAATATGAGGAGAGTATAGTACTAGAGGAATTACTTGAGAAAGGTTGCAAGCTCAAGTTTATTTTTTTAAAATATATGAATCATGTAGTTTTTTAAAAGATCTTATTTATTTACTTGACACAGAGAGAGAGAGAGAGAGAGAGAAAGGGAAGAGGGAGAGAGCAAGCACAAACAGGGGGAACAGTAGGCAGAGGAGAAGTAGACTCCTCGCTGAGCAAGGAGCCCAATGTGGGACTTGATCCCAGTACCCTGGGATCATGACCTGAGCCAAAGGCAGCCACTTAACCAACGGAGCCACCCAGGCTCCCCTCAAGTTCAGATTTTAAAATTTCCTTCACATACTTGAAGGTGCAGATATGATTCCTGGGTGTATATGTTGTCATACAAAGAAACATTTCTGGAAAACAAAAAGACAGAATTTATTTTATTTCATTTGTTTAATACTCTTTTGGTGACTTTTTAAAAATTTTGTTTTATAAGGCACTGTTTACTTAGTATCAAAATAAGATGATTATGCAGACAACACAGGTATGAATATTCTCATTTAATAGTAAAAACAAATGAGGCACAGAGAATTTAATTAGTTTTTCAGGTCAAATTCCAGCCATATCTAAAATCTTGGCCTTTACCCACTCAGTACAGGACCTTTGAGATCATGTAGTGATCTCTTTCAGTGAGTGGTTTATGATTATCATTTGGCAGTCTATCAGTAACAAATACCTGAAAATTTAATTTCTTGATATAAAATATGGAAATATATTGTAACATAAAGATTATTTTTTTTAAAATCTAGCTGGTTTACTATTGTTAACTGCATCTTTCTTTTTTCTTTTTTTGTATTATCATGTTCAGTTAGGCAGCATATAGTATATCATTGGTTTTTGATGTAGTGTTTGACAATTCATTAGTTGCATATAAACCCAGTGCTCATCTACACATATAAACCCAGTGCCTACTACACATGCCCTCCTTAATACCAATCACCTGCCTACCCCACCCTCCCATACCCCCTCCCTGCTGAAACCCTCAGTTTGGTTCCTGGAGTCCAGAGTCTCCTAATGGTTTGTCTCCCTCTCTCATTTCTTCCCAGTCTGTTTTCCCTCCCTTCCCCTATGGTCCTCCATTCTTCTTCTTCTTCTTTTTTTTTTTTAATTTTTTTTTAAGATTTTATTTATTTATTTGACAGAGATGGTGATCACAAGTAGGCAGAGAGGCAGGCAGAGAGAGGAAGGGAAGCAGGCTCTCTGTTGAGCAGACAGCCCAATGTGGGGCTCGATCCCAGGACTGAGATCATGACCTAAGCTGAAGGCAGAGGCTTTAACCCACTGAGCCCCCCTGGTCCTCCATTCTAATCCTTATGTTCCACATCTGAGTGAAACCATATGATGATGGACTTTCTCTGTTTGACTTACTTCACTTAACATAATCCCCTCCAGTTCAGTCCATGTCGATGCAAATGATGGGTATTAATCCTTTCTGATGGCTAAGTAATATTGCATTATATATATGAACCCCATCTTCTTTATCCATTCATCTATTGAAGGGAGTATCAGCTCCCTCCACAGTTTGGCTATTGTGGCCATTGCTGCTATGAACATTGGGGTGCATGTGGCCCTTATTTTTACTATGTCCATATCTTTGGGGTAAATACTAGTAATGCAATTGCTGAGTCATAGGGAAGGACTCTATTTTTAACATCTTAAGGAACCACCATCTTGTTTTCCAGGTGGCTATACCAGCTTACATTCCCCCCAACAGTGTAAGAGGGTTCCCCTTCTCCACATCCTCACCAACATTTGTTGTTTCCTGTTTTGTTAATTTTAGCCATTCTAACTGGTGCGGGGTGGTATCTCATTGTGGTTTTGTTTTGTATTTCCCTGATGGCTAGTGATGTTGAACATTTTTTTCATTTGTATGTCTTCTTTGGAGAAGTATCTGTTCATGTCTTCTGCCCATTTATTGTCTAGATTATTTGTTTTTCTGTGTGTTGAGTTTGAGGAGTTCTTTATAGGTCTTGGATACCAGTCCTTTATCTTTAATGTCATTTGCAAATATCTTCTCCCATTCCAAGGGCTGCTCTTAGTTTTATTGACTGTTTCCATTGCTGTTTGGACAGCCACATGCAGAAGAATGAAACTGGACCATTCTATTACACCATACAGAAAGATAAACTCAAAATGGATGAAAGACCTAAAGGTGAGACAGGAATCTATCAAAATCCTAGAGGAGAACACAGTCAGTAACTTCTTCAACATTGGCCACAGCGTCTTCTTTCAAAGCATGTCTCTAAAGGCCAGGGAAACAAAACCAAAAATGAACATTTGAAACTTCTTCAAGTTAACTGCGTCTTTAAAGCTACCATAAAACATTCTCAAAAGTTAAAAAGAAAAATGTATTGTTTGAGATTTGTTTCTCAATTTGGCAGAATTAAGGAGAGGGAAAGAATTTTCCTCTGCCATTTCAAGGGAGAGAAGCAGAAGAGAGAAGGGTAGGAAAATTGAACAAAGAGGATGAGAAAGGATGAGCAAAGAGGCAGAACAGCAAGAATAGAAATATAGAATAAAAGACAATGCATAAGCCATCAAAAGAAATGAAATCTTGCCATTTGCAACAACGTGGATGGAACTAGAGGGTATCATGCTTAGCGAAATAAATCAAGCGGAGAAAGACAACTATCATATGATCTCCCTGATATGAGGAAGTGGAGATGCAACATGAGGGGTTAGGGGGGTAGGAGAAGAATAAATGAAACAAGATGGGATTGGGAGGGGAACAAACCATAAGTGACTCTTAATCTCACAAAACAAACTGAGGGTT
This sequence comes from Mustela nigripes, assembly GCF_022355385.1. Lineage (NCBI taxonomy): Eukaryota > Metazoa > Chordata > Mammalia > Carnivora > Mustelidae > Mustela > Mustela nigripes. The sequence goes on from NC_081565.1 coordinate 28,758,675, forward strand.
GCTGGGGAGAGGGGGTGTTGGGAGAAGTGGGGTGGGGTTATGGACATTGGGAAGGGTATGTGCTATGGTGCGTGCTGTGAAGTGTGTAAACCTGGTGATTCACAGACCTGTACCCCTGGGGATAAAAATATATGTTTATAAAAAAAAAAGACAATGCATAGTACTCCTTCAGAGATGAGGGAACAGGAAAAATGGTTTATTTTATTTTTATTTTTTTATCTATTTTTTAAAAGTTTTTATTTCAATTCCAGTTATTTAACATACAGTGTTATATTAGTTTCAGATTTACAATATAGTAATTAACCACTTCTGTGCATCACAATATACTCATCATAGCAAGTGCCCTCCTTAATCCCCATCACCTATTTCACCCATCCCCCCCACCCAACTCCTCTCTGGAACCATCAGTTTGTTCTCTATAGTTAAGAATCTGTCTTTTGGTTTGCCTTTCTCTCTTTCTTTTGCCCTCTCTCTCTGGAAAATGCTTTTTTTTTTTTTAAAGCACAAAAATGAGGGGTGCCTGGGTGGACAAGTTGGTTAAGTGTAGGTGATGTCAAAATATTTAATCCTGGGTGCCTGGATGGCTCAGTTGGTTAAGCAACTGCCTTCGGCTCAGGTCATGATCCTGGAGTCCTAGGATGGAGTATGGAATCAGGCTCCCAGCTCCGCGGGGAGTCTGCTTCTCCCTCTGACCTTCTCCCCTCTCATGTGCTCACTTTCTCTCTCAAAAAAAAAAAAAAAATCTTAAAAAAAATATTTAATCCCCATCCTGACCTCTTTTTCCTTATATTGTACGTCACCTTCCAGAGAATTTGTTTCATCAGATTGGTTGTCACATACTCCATTCTTTCCTATCTTCACTGCCAATTTTGTCACTGAATATTCAGTAATAGATATAATCACAAAGCTCTACTTCAGCAATTAAGATAAGTACATTTTCTGTGATTCTTTCCCTTCAAGTTTTTGCATTTTATAATTTAAAGATTTCCAAAAATAAAATAAGATTAAAAAGATAATGCTTTTTATTAGGGGAGCATAACAAATGAAACTATGTCTAATGGAACTAAAGATTACATTTTCTAAGTGTATATTTTCATTTTCCTATTCTGTTCATATTTGAAATATATATATGAATAAATACAAATATATGAATTATGTTTATTTAGACTCCAAGACACAAGAATTCACATGTTTTATGATATAATCTACTATATTATTTCTTTTTATATTTGGTCCCAAGACTCTATTTTGTATCAAGTGGTAAAGGATTAATATGGTAATTTACATTTTATTTCTTTTCCCATACAAGAGAAACTAAATTGATTTTAATGTATTACTTATTATTTTGGTTAAATATCTACAAGGCTGCATATTCATATGAACATATGAATCTTAAATTAGTAGTATATTTAGAAGCATCCATATTTGCTTTGAAATAAGTGCAATCATGAGAATTCCATATAGGAGGGGCACCTGGGTTGCTCAATCCATAAGCACCTGCCTTCAGTTCAGGTCATGATCTCAGGGTCCTGGGATCAAGTGCCATCTCTGTCTCCTTACTGAACAGGGAAGTCTGCTTCTTCCTCTCTCTCTCTCTCCCTCTGCTCCAGCAATTAAGATAAGTACATCACAGTCTCCCCTTCAAATAAATAAATAAATAAATAGAATCTTAAATTAAAAAAAGAATTCATATAGGAATTCAGGTAATAAAATTTTTTAAAGGATTACATTTGCAGGGGGTTCAGAAAATTTATCTTCCAGAGAGAGCGTTCACTGGTACCGTAATAGCTGTGTCAAGACATTCTGTATAGCAAAATGTAGTTCTCATTGCATCTTGGAGACTGACATGGACTTCAGCTGATGTCAGATGAAAACAAAGCAATACAAGAAAAATTGAACAGTGTTACATCTTTAGTCTACTGATGCAGTTGGAAAAGAGATATTCAAAGGAATAATATGTTCAAAAGAAATCTAAGTGGGAGAGATTCTGTAATGATAAATGAAATTTTATGGTTTCTTCATGGTCCATAAAATTGGATTTTATTTTATTCTAATTTTTTTTTATTTAAAACTCCAAACACAAATAAATACCTTAAAAGGAGAATAACCTTAAAAGAACAGTTTGAATATCTTTATTATATGAGGTTTGACCTTAGTCCCATTTTGAACTATGTAACTATTTTACTATTATTGGAGAATAGTATGTTGAATCTGTAAGATGAACATATTATAGGAAAATCACAAAAATTGCTTGCTCACCTAAGCCAGTTTCAAAATGTTTACATAAACTAATACATTCATTTGTGGCTGATACAACTGCTAGAAAGCAAACATTTATTATCTATTTATCTTTGTCTCCTGTATTTTCAGTTTCTTACAGCTAGTGGTAAATGAGAAATAATTAATAATGTTTTAAAATGTATAATCTTCCAGTTAACTTAGAAAATAAAAAAATGACTACATATACTTCAGTAGATTCTGTAGATACTACAAAATGACAGGACTCTCAAAGGATTTATAATTGTGTATGACAAATGACATGATTTGTTGGCTGAGGGAATTAAGGGTATGACATTTCCTCAGATATTTTGTTCAATGCCAGGTATATAAAATGGAATTAATTCATATAAAAATGAAGAAGAAAAGAATTTAAAGGATTCTAAATTATTTCACAAGACACATGATATAAGGCAGAATGGCATTTTAAAATAGCAAAGAGCGGGCTCACGGGGGAATTAGGTATATCACTTCAGTATTTGAAAGACTGTCATGAGCAAAGGGATTAATGTCTTTTTTAGATAAGTATTTCAAATATAGATTTGTGTTTAAGTGAAGGCAGGGTTTTGTGCCAGAAGGACCTAAGTATGTCTGCTACCTGAGATAATGAGTACCCAGTCCCTACAGGTGTTAAAGCATTTGTTCAATGTACCTTAAAGATGAGTGCTTTGAAAGAAATTTAACAATCATATAGGGAATACTTATCTGGTGTTACTGAAGTTAATTTACTTTTTTTCTGAATTTGAGCAACGAGATGGCTCAAATATATAATACTGCCATGGGTATGTGTGGGTATGTATTTATGTCAGCTACTATATTGATTAGATTAATGACAGTGTGTTCACAATGGCAGTGTGAAGTTTCAGACTTGACATGTATGTTGAAATATCTTTTTTTAAGTTTTTATTTAAATTGTAGTTAGTTAACAAGTGTAATATTTGTTTAAGGAGTAGAATTTAATGATTCATCACTTACAAATAACACCCAGTGTTCATCACAAGAGCTTCCTTAAACACCCACTTAGCCTATACCCTCCCCACATCCCCTGCTGCAACTGTCAGTTTGTTCTCTATAGTTAAGGGTCTCTTATGGCTTGCTTCCTTCTCTTTTTTTCCCCTTTCCCTATGTTTATCTGTTTTGTTTCTTGAGTTCCAGTATGAGTGAAATAATATGGTATCTGTCTTTCTCTGACTGACTTCTTCACTTAGCATAATACACTCTAACTCCATCTATGCTGTTGCAAATGGCAAGATTTCATTATTTTTGATGGATGAGTAATATTCCATTTATACATATCCCACATCTTCTTTATCCATTCATCAGTCAGTGGACTTGGCTCTTTCCATAATTTGGCTATTGTTGATAATGCTGCTACAAACATCAGTGTGCATTTGCCTGTTTGAGTTAGTAATTTTTTATTGTTTGGGTGAATACCTAGTGGTGCAATTGTGGGTAATAGGGTAGTTCTATTTTTAACATTTTTTTTCTTTTTTTGAAGAACCTCTGTACTATTTTCCAGAGTGGGTGCACCAGTTCCCATTCCCACCAACAGTAGGAATCTCGGCATCCTTGCCAACATCTGTTTTCCTGTGTTGCTAATTTTAGCCATTCTGACAGGTGTGAGGTGATATTATGGTTGAAATTTGTATTTTTCAGATGATGAGTGATGTTGAGCATCTTTTCACGTGTCTGTTAGCCATCTGGATTTGTGTCTTCTGCCCATTTCTTAATTGGGCTATTTGTTTTTTGGGTGCTGAGTTTGATAAATTTTTATAGATTTTAGATAACTAACCCTCTTTTGGATGTATTATTTGTAAATACCTTCTTTCATTATGTAGTTGACTTTAAGTTGTGTTGATTGTTTCCTTTGCCATGCAGAAGATTTTTATTTTTGTGAAGTCCTAGTTGTTTATTTATGCTATTGTTTCCCTTGTCTCTGGCAATATGGCTTGTAAGAACTTGCTGTGGCCGAGGTCAAAGAGGTTATTCCAATGTTCTCCTCTAGGATTTTGATGGTTTTCTGTCTCACATTTAGGTCTTTCATCAATTTTGAATTTACTTCTGTGTAAGAAAGTGGCCCGGTTTCCTTTTTTTGCATGTTGATGTCCAGTTTTCCCAATATCATTTTTTTAAAATTGTATTTTATTTAAATTCCACTGATTAACATATAGTGTATTATTTGTTACAGAGGTAGAGTTCAGTGAATCTTCAGTCACATATAACACCCAGTGATCATTATATCATGTGCCGTTCTTAATGCCCATCACCCAGTTACCCCATCCACTCCACCTCCCCTCCAGGAACCTTCATTCTTTCTCCTATAGTTAAGAGTCTCCTATGATTGGTCTCCCTCTGATTTCATCTTATTTTATTTTTCCCTCATTTCCCCTGTGAGTCTCTGTCTTGTTTCTTAAATTCCACAAAAGAATGAAATTGAATAATAATTGTCTTTTTCTGATTGACTTATTTCACTTACCATCCTACCCTCTAATATGTTCCATTCATGTGGTTGCAAATGGTAAGATTTTATCTTTTGATGACAGAGTAATATTCCATTGCATGTATATACTACATTTTCTTTATCCATTCATCTGACAATGGACATCTGGGCCCTTCCAATAATTTGGTTGTTGTGAACATTGCTGCTATAAACATTGGGTGCATGTGCCCCTTTGATCACTACATTTTATCTTTGAGGTAAATACCTGGTATTGCAATTGCTAGGGCCTAAAGTAGCTCTACTTTCAACTTTTTTAAATTAATTATTTTTTTAACATATAATGTATTATTTGCCCCAGGGGTACAGGTTTGAGAATCGTCAGGCTTACACAATTTGCAGCACTCACCATATCACATATCCTCCCCAATGTCCATAAACCAACCACCATCTCTGTACACCCCTCCTTCCAGCAAACCCCAGTTTGTCTTATAAGATTAAGTGTCTTTTATGCTTTGTCTCCCTCCTGATCCCATATTGTTTCACTTTTTTTCCTTCCCTACTCCCCCAAATCCCCCACTCTGCCTCTCAAATTCCTCATATCAGGGAGATCATATTATAGTTCTCCTCTGAATGACTTATTTCGCTCAGCATACTAGCCTCTACTTCCATCCACATCATTGTAAATGACAAGATTTCATTTCTTTTGATGGCTGCATAGTATTCCATTGTATATATATACATATACAGCACCTTCTTTATCTAGTCATCTGTTGAGGGACATCTACGTTTTTTCCATAGTTTGGCTATTGTGGGCATTGCTGCTATAAACATTTGGGTGCACATGCCACTTCAGATCACTTCACTTGTATCTTTAGGGTAAATACCCAGTAGTGTGATTGCTGGGTTGTAGGGTAGCTCTATTTTCAACCTTCTGAGGAACCTCCATGTTGTTATCCAGAGTGGCTGCACCAGCTTGCATTCCCACCAACAGTGTAGGAGGGTTCCCCTTTCTCCAAATCCTCTCCAACATCTGTCATTTCCTGACTTCATTTTAATCATTCTGACTGGTGTGAAGTGGTATCTCATTGTGGTTTTGATTTGTATTTCCCTGATGCTGAGTGATGTGGAACACTTTTTCATGTGTCTATTAGCCATTTGGATGTATTCTTTGCATAAATATCTGTTCATGTCTTCTGCCCATGTCTTGATTAGATTATTTGTTCTTTGGGTGTTAAGTTTAAGTTCTTTGTAGATTTTGGACATTAGCCCTTTATCTGATATGTCATTTGTTAATATCTTCCCCCATTCTGTCAGGTGTCTTTTGGTTTTTTGGACTGTTTCCTTTGCTGTGAAAAGCTTTTGATCTTGATGAAGTCCCAGTAGTTAATTTTTGCCCTTGCTTGCCTTGTCTTTGGAGATGTTCTTAGGAAGAAGTAGCTGTGGCTGAGGTTGAAGAGGTTGCTTCCTCTGTTCTTCTTAAGGATTTTGATGAATTCCTACCACACATCGAGGTCTTTCATCCATTTTGAGTCTATTTGTGTGTGTGGCATAAGGAAATGGTCCAGGTTCATTCTTCTGCATGTGGCTATCCAATTTTCTCAACACCATTTGTTGAAGAGGCTGTCTTTGTTCCATTGGATATTCTTTTCAGGTTTGTTGAAGATTAGTTGACCATAGAGTTGAGGGTCTATTTCTGGGCTCTCTATTCTGTTCCAGTGATCTGTGTGTCTGTTATTGTGCCAGTCCCGTACTGTCTTGATGACAGCTTTATAATAGAGCTTGAAGTCCAGAATGGTGATGCCATCAACTTTGGCTTTCTTTTTCAATATTCCTTTGGCTATTCAAGGTCTTTTCTGGCTCCATATAAATTTTAGGATTATTTGTTACATTTCTCTAAAAAAAAAAAATGGGTGGAATTTTGATAGGGATTGCATTAAATGTGCAGATTGCTTTAGGTAGCATAGACATTTTCACAATATTTGTTCTTCCAACCCATGAGCTTGGAACATTTTTCAGTTTCTTTGTGTCTTCCTCCATTTCTTTCATGAATACTTTATAGTTTTCTGAGTACAGATTCTTTGTCTCTCTGGTTAGGTTTTTTCCCTAGGTATCTTATGGTTTGGGGGGCAATTGTAAAAGGGATTGACTCCTTAATTTCTCCTTCTTCTCTCTTGTTGTAGGTGTATAGAAATGCAACTATTTTTCTGTGCATTGATTTTTATATCCTGACACTTGACTGATAGCCTGTACGAGTTCTAGCAGGTTTGGAGTGGAGTCTTTTGGGCTTTCCACATAAAGTATCATATCATCTGCAAAGAATGAGAATTTGACTTCTTCTTGGGATTCAGATGCCTTTTATTTCTTTTTATTGTCTGATTGCTGAGGCTAGGACTTCTAGTACTATGTTGAATAGCAGTGGTGATAGAGTACAGCCCTGCCATGTTCCTGACCTTAGGGGAAAAGCTATCAGTTTCTCCCCATTGAGAATGATATTCACTGTGGGGTTTCCATTGATGGCTTTGATGATACATATGACGTATGTACTCTCTATCCCTACACTTTGAAGAGTTTTGATAAAGAAAGGATGCTATACTTTGTAAAATGCTTTTTCAGTATCTATTGAGGATATCATAAGGTTCTTGTTCTTTCTTTTATTAATGTATTGTATCACATTGATTGATTTGTGGATGTTGAACCAATCTTGCAGCTCAGGAATAGATCCCACTTGGTCATGGTGAATAATCCTTTTAATGTACTGTTGGATTCTATTGTCTAGTATTTTGGTGAGAATTTTCACATCTGTGATCATCAAGGATATTGGTCTGTAATTCTCCTTTTTGGTGGGGTCTTTGTCTGGTTTTGGGATCAAGGTAATGCTGGCCTCATTAAATGAGTTTGGAAGTTTTCCTTACATTTCTATTTTTTGGAACAGTTTCAGGAGAATAGAAATTAATTCTTCTTTAAATGTTTGGTAAAATTCCCCTTGGAAGCCATCTGGCCCTGGGTCTTGTTTGTTGGGAGATTTTTGATGACTGCTTCCATCTCCTTGCTGGTTTTCGGTCTGTTCAGGTTTTCTGTTTCTTCTTGTTTCAGTTTTGGTAGCTTATAGTCTCTAGGAATGCATCCATTTCTTCCGAAATGTCAAATTTGCTGGCCTATAGTTGCTCATAATATGTTCTTATAGTTGTTTGTATTTATTTGGTGTTGGTTGTGATTGCTCCTCTTTTATTCATGATTTTATTAATTTGGGTCCTTTCTCTCTCCTTTGTGATAAGTCTGGCCAGGGGTTTATCAATCTTATTAATTCTTTCAAAGAACCAGCTCCTAGTTTCATTGATTTGTTCTACTGGGTTTTTGTTTGTTTATTTCTATTTCATTGATTTCTGCTCTGATCCTTATCATTTCTATTCTCCTACTGGGTTTAGGCTGTCTTTGCTGTTCTTTCTCTAGCTCCTTTAGGTGTAAGGTTAGGTTGCATACTTGAGACCTTTCTTGTTTCTTGAGAAGGGCTTATATCACTATATATTTTCCTCTAAGGACTGCCTTTGCTGTGTCCCACATATTTTTAACCGTTGTGATTTCATTATCATTTGTTTCCATGAATTTTTTCAATTCTTCTTTAATTTCCTGGTTGACCCATTCATTCTTTAGAAGGATGCTCTTTAGCCTACATATATTTGAGTTCTTTTCAGCTTTCCTCTTCTGATTAAGTTCTAGTTTCAGAGCATTGGGGTCTGAAAATATGGAGGGAATGAACCCAATCTTTTGGTACTGGTTGAGAAATGATTTGTGACCCAGGATGTGATCTATTCTGGAAAAGGTTCCATGCACACTAGAGAAGAATGTGTATTCTGTTGCTTTGGGACAGAATGTTCTGAAAATATCTGTGATGTCCATCTGGTCCAGTGTGTTATTTAAGACATTTATTTCCTTGTTGATCTTTTGCTTGGATGATATGTCCATTTCAGTGAGGGGAGTGTTAAAGTCCCTACTATTATTGTATTATTGTTGATGTGTTTCTTTGATTTTGTTATTAATTGGTATATATAGTTGGCTGTTCCCATGTTAGGAGCATAGATATTTAAAATTGTTAGATCTTCTTGTTGGACAGACCCTTTAAGTATGACATAGTGTCCTTCCTCATCTCTTATTATAGTCTTTGGCTTAACATCTGATTTATCTGATATTATGATTGCCACCCCAGCCTTCTTTTGATGTCTAGGACCATGGCTAATTGTTTTCCTCCCCCTCACTTTAAATCTGGATGTGTCTTGGTTCTAAAATGAGTTTCCTATAGACAGCATATTGATGGGTTTTGTTTTTTTAATATATTCTGATGCCCTGTGTCTTTTGATTGGGGGCATTTAGCCACTTTACATTCAGTGTAACTATTGAAATGTATGAGTTTAGTGCCATTGTATTGCCTGTAAGGTGTTTGTTACTGTATATCGTTATCTGTTCCTTTCTGTTCTGTTACTTTTAGTCTGTCTCTTTGCGTAGAGGACCCTTTTCAATATTTCCTGTAAGGCTGGTTTGGTATTTACAAATTCTTTTAATTTTTGTTTTTTTTTTTTTGAAGGTTTTTATCTCTCCTTCTATTTTCAGTGATAGCCTAGCTGGATATAGTATTCTGGGCTGCATATTTTTCTCACTTAGTGCTCTGAATATATCATGCCAGTTCTTTCGGGCCTGCCAGGTCTCTGTGGATAACTTTGCTGCCAATCTAATATTTCTACCATTGTATGTACAGACTTCTTGTCCCAAGCTGCTTTCAGGATTTTCTCTTTGTCACTAAGACTTGTAAGTTTTAGTATTAGATGATGGGATGTGGACCTATTTTTATCGATTTTGAGGGGTTTTCTGTGCCTCCTGGATTCTGATGCTTGTTACCTTTGCCATATTAGGGAAATTTTCTACAATTTGCTCCAATGTACCTTCTGCCCCACACTCTCTTTCTTCTTCTGTAATCACAACTATTCTAATATTGTTTCATCTTATGGTATCACATATCTCTCAAATTCTCTCTTCATGGTCCAGTAGTTGTCTCTCTTTTGCTCAGCTTCTTTATTCTCTGTCATTTGGTCTTCTATACCACTAATTCTCTCCTCTTCTTCATTTATTTTAGCAGTAAGAGCCTCCATTTTTTATTTCACCTCACTAGTAACCTTTTTATTTCAACTTGGTTAGATTTTAGTTCTTTTACTTCTCCAGAAAGGGTTTCTATAATATCTTACATGCCTTTTTCGAGCCCAGCTAGCACCTTGAGAATCATCTTTCTGAACTCTAGTTCTGACACATTACTAATATCTGTATTGATTAGGTCCCTAGCCATCAATACTGCCTCTTGTCCTTTTTTTGGTGGTGGGTTTTTCTGCCTTGTCATTTTATCCAGATAAGAATATATGAAGGAGAGAATAAAATGCTAAAAGGGTGGCAAAGACCCCAGAAAAATGTATGCTAACCAAGTCAGAAGAGATCCAAAAATGGAGAGAGAAGAAAGGAGGAGAAGACACATAAAAATTAAAATTATACATATCGTTTTTTATTTTATATATATATGTGTGTGTGTGATATATATATATCACACACACACACACACACACACACACACACACACATTAGACTGGTGAATAGAACAAAGCCACCCACTTGATTTTTTATGTTTTGTTGTCTTAGGAAAAACTACCTCCTAAAATTTTAAAATTAGAAAAACATATATTTTAAAAAATAAGGGTAAACATGATGAAGGAATGGAATATGACTGTAAAGGTGAAATTTTTTTTAAAAATTCTAAAAAAGGAATTGATAAGATAAGTTGGTTGGGAAACAAAAATAAAGGAAGGAATATGCACATGCTGGAGACTAGAATAAAGCCATGTGTTTTAAAAAATTAGGGTATATTTTGATCTATTAGAAGAAATTGTATCCCAAGTTATTTTTAGGAAAAAAAAACGGTTAAATACAATGAAGAGATAATGTATGACTATAACAATGAAAATTTTAAAAGATTTTTTTTTTTTTTTTTAGAAATGAGTTAAGATAAACTAGGTAAAAAAAAATTAAAGGAGGAAAGAGGAAAAGTTAAGAAAATAGAATAAGAAGAATTAAAATAAAATAAATTAACTTTTCAAGACTAAAGGATCATGGGGAAAAAGCCATGAATGCTATATGTTATTTTCCCCTAGCTCTGGAGTTCCACTGTTCTCCTTGATCGTTGAGCTTGGTCTTGACTGGATGTCCTTGTTGATCTCTGAGGGAGGGGCCTGTTGTGGGGATTCTCAGATGTCTTTGCCCTAGGTGGATTTGCACCACCCTTGCCAGGAACCAGGATAAGTAATCTGCTCAGGTTTGCTCTTGGAGCTTTTGTTCCCTGAATGCTTTCCGTACCACTTTGGAGGATGGGAATGAAAATGGTGGTCTCCCAGTCTCTGGCCTGGAGGAGGTGAGAGCTCAGGGCCCCACTCCTCAGTGCACCCTCGGAAATAAGCAGTCAATCACTCCGATCACCCTGTTCTCTGGCCGTACTCCGAGCTCACCCAGCCTGTGACTGAGTGTTTCTATCTCTGGCACACAGTCCCATTTGGAGTGTCCAAACCCAGCAGATTCCTGCCGTGCTGCTCCTCCCAGAGGAGGAAGGTGACTGTACTGCATCTGCCACTTGTGGGGTTCGTGCTCAAAGAACAGTGGTCCAGCTGTGCCTTTGATTATGGTTTAAGGTATCCCTGATCTGAAACTCACTCTTTGATTCTCTCTCTGTAGTTGGCTTCCCCATTCTGATACCTGGCAACTCTGCCACACTCAGACACCCCCAATCTTTCTGTGACCCCATGGGACCTGAATCTACACTGTCCCTGTGAGGGCTCCACCCCCGCTTAGCCTCTGGAGTGATGTTCCTCAGTCAAGCAGACTTCTAAAAGCTCTGATTTTGTGGTCCACTCACACTGCTTGTCAGGAACTGGCCTCTCCCCCTCAGTCTATCTTCCTGTGGCTTTGGATTCACTTCTCCACATGCCCTACCTTTCAGAAAGGGGTTGATTTTCTGTTCCTAGAATTGCTTCTCTTCTATTCTTCTATCTCCTATTTAGTTTGTAGGTGTTTGGAACAGTTTGATACCTATCTAGCTGAACTCCTGGGACCTGATGTCATTTCAGTCTGCCACTCCTTCACCATCTTGCCTCTCACCAGTACCATACTGTTTTGATCACTACAGCTTTGTGATATAACTTGAAGTCCAGAATTGTGATGTCTTCAGCTTTGCTTTTCTTTTTCAAGATCACTTTCACTATTTGGGGTCTTTTGTGGTTCCGTGCAAATTTTAGGATTATTTGTTCTGGCTCTAAAAATGCTGTTGGTATTTTGATGGGATTGCATTAAATGTATAGATTACTTTGAGTAGTGCGGTCATTTTAACAATATGTTTTTCCAAATGATTAGCATGGAATGTATTTTCATTTCTGTGTGTTGTCTTCAATTTCTTTCATCAGCATTTTATAGTTTTCAGAGTACAAAGTCTTTCACTTCTTTGGTTAGGTTTATTCTCTGACATCTTTTTTTTTTTTAAGATTTTATTTATTTATTTATAAATAAATAAATAGAGACCACAAGCAAGCAGAGAGGCAGGCAGAGAGAGAGGAGGAAGCAGGCTCCCTGCTGAGCAGAGAGCCCGATGCAGGGCTCAATCCCAGGAGCCTGGGATCATGACCTGAGCCGAAGGCAGAGGCTTTAACCCACTGAGCCACCCAGGCGCCCCTTTGACATCTTGTTTTTTTTTTTTGGTGTAATTGTAAATGGGATTGATTTCTTAACTTCTCTTTCTGCTGCTGCATTATTGGTGTATAGAAATGCAACAGATTTCTGTACATTGATTTTGTATCTTGCAACTTTACAGAATTCATACATCAGTGCTAGCAAATATTTTGGTAGTTTTTCAGGTTTTCTGAATAGAGTATTATATCTGAAAAGAGTGAAAGCTTTACCTCTTACTGATTTGGATGCCTTTTATTTCTTTTTGTTGTCTGATTGCTGTGGATGGGACTTCCAGTGCTATGTTAAATAACAGTGGTGAGAGTAGACATCCCTATCTTGTTCCTGACCATAGAGGAAAAGCTCTAAGTTTTTCCTCACTGAAGATAATATTAGCTGTGAGTTTTTCACATATGACCTTTATTATGTTATTGTATGTTCCCTCTAAGCCTACTTTGTTGAGTGTTTTTATCATGAATGGATGCTGTATTTGTCAAATGCTTTTTTATGCATCCATTTAAATAAGCACATGGTTCTTATCCTTTCTGTTACTAATGTGGTGTATCACGTTGACTGATTTTCAAGTATTTAATCAACCTTGCAGCCTAGGAATAAATCCTACTTGATCATAGTGAATGATTCTTCTAATATACTATTGATTGGTTTGCTAGTATCTTATTGAGAATTTTTCCATCCATGATTATCATGGCTATTAGCTCATAGTTCTTTTTTAGTGGAGTCTTTATCTGGGTTTAGTATCAGGGTAATGCTGGCTTCACAGAATGAATACAGAAGTTTTGTTTCCTCTTTTTAATTTTTTTGGAATAGTTTGAGAAGAAAAGATACTAACTCTTCTTTAATTGTTTGGTAGAATTAGCTTGTGAAGCCATCTGGCCCTAGACTTTTGTTTGTTGGGAGTTTTTTGATTACTGATTCAATCTTTTGCTGGCTATTAATTTGTTCAAGTTTTATCTTTCTGTTTCAGTTTTGGTTGTTTATATTTTTCTAAGAATTTATTTATTCCTTCTAGGTGGTCCAATTTGTTGGCATAAAATTTTTCATAATATTCTCTTATAATGTTTGTATTTCTGTGGAGTTGGTTGTTACTTCTCCTTTCTCATTTATTTTATTTACTTGGGTCATTTTTTTCTTTTCTTTTTGATAAGTCTGGCTAGAAGTTTATCAAGTTTATTTATTTTTTCAAAGAACCCACTCCCAGTTTCATTGGTCTGTTCTACTGTTTCTTTTTTTTTTTAAGTTTCTATATAATTTATTTCTATTCTAATTTTTATTATATCCTTCTGCCTGCTGGTTTTAAGCTTCATTTGTTCTTTTTCTAGCTCCTTTAGATTAGGTTGTTTGAGATTTTTCTTGCTTCTTCAGGTAGCCTATATTGCTATATACTTCCTTCTTAGAACTGTTTTGCCATATCTCAAACCTTTTGGAGCATCGTGTTTTCATTTTCATTTGTTTCCATGTATTCTTTGATTTCCTAGGAGATTGGCCTATTTACTATGTGGTAGCATTTTGTTTAACTTCCTTGTATTTGTGATCTTTCCAAAATTTTTCTTAGGGCTGACTTCTAGTTTCATAGATATCAGTTAATATATTTAATAAATATCCACCATATTGTAGTTACTATGTACATAGTTATTTAAAAGAAATTGTCTTATTTAATCCTTACATCAGCCATATGAAGGATATTTTCTTATTTATTGATAAGGGAAATGGTACATAGAGAGATAAAATAGCTTTATAAATCCAGTATGTATTAGAAAATAGGAAGTCTGAAGCTGAAACTGTTCTCTAAACTGGGAGTTATAATACGGAGTTGACATACAAATAATTAGCAAAATTATTATGGAAATTCCAGTAATGAAGTTGTGAAGTAAAATTATAAAACCAAATTGTTCACTGTGGCAAAATGGTCTTTAATTTTTTAAAAAGCATTTTGAGATCCTATGAATTCAGAATGAAGTAACAAATAAAAATGTACACTTCTGAGAAGAAACTTTATTTAGTCTTTAGTTGATCATTGTTTTCTACACTTGCGAGGGAAAAAAAATCACTAACTAGTTACTGTGTGCTAAAAGCCTGCATATTTTCACATGTAATAGAATGAGCTTACATTTTGAGTGATATGAAAACACAAAAATGGTAGATGTTTATTTTTATCACACATAGAAATTTACTATTAAATACTGGTTAAGGAAGGGAAAGCTTTAGAAAAATAGGTCTTTGTATAAATAAGTAAAAGAATTTAAATCCAAAATTCAAGTAGAATGAATTATTTAAAGTCTTCATGATTTATATTGATGTCACATTATATAATATTGCTTCTAAAATTACAGGAGTGCATTAAGAACACATACTAAAAAATGTTTCTATGCAAAGGGAAGTTAGTAAGATTTGACTTCACTAGAAAAATTTGAAGTAGATCTGACCTATCCATAAATAAGTAAAATTGATGATATATACTTCTATTATGACATTACTTATATTCGATCTCTTCAACTTCAGTTAGAAGGAAAGTCCATTCCTTTTTAAAGGAATAAAGGACACAAGAGAGACTTATCTTTACCAGTCACCCTGTATAGGAGAGCAGAAAATAAAATGGGAAACATAATTAGTGTAAATAGGTGCATGACCCCATTAATTAAGTTGTAGGGGGCATTCAACACATAAAAAATTTTATCTCACCTTTTATCTAATCATTATCTTTTTATAAACAGTTTCTCTGGCACTTTCTTCTGTTAAAAAGTCCTCTGTGATGTCACAGATGCCATTATCCTCATGGGGTGAAAACTTCAACCTGCCTAATGGGGCCATTCAGAACATAAATCTAAGCTCAAATCAGTTCAAAGAATAGAAATTGGCTTGCCAATGTGGACAAGAGAGTCAAGTTTTAGTTGGAGAGGATAGACACTGAAGGAATATTTTTAATTATAAAAGATGGACTGCTGTTCAAAAAAGAATATCAAACAACTTTTCCAATAACTACCTCAGTGTTTTAATCTACAAACTTAAAGGCCCATCTTTACTCAAATAAATATATTAGGAATTTTTTGTCAATATCTCTTTTATTTCTTTTTTTAAAAAAGTTTTATGGAGGTGGTATACAATAAACTTCATGTAGTGAAATAGACACTTTGATAAGTTCTGGCATATGTATTTATATTTATCTATAAAACCATCACCACAATCAGGTGATAAACATATCAACATTTTCCCAAAGTTTTTGTTATGAATGTTAGTAATTCCTCTTGCCCATCCTTTTTTAACAGGAACCACTGATCAACTTTCTGTTACTAGAGATCAGTTTATATTTTCTAGAAATTTGTATTAATAGAATCACAAAGTAGGGGCGCCTGGGTGGCTCAGTGGGTTAAAGCCTCCGCCTTTGGCTCAGGTCATGATCCCAGGGTCCTGGGATCGAGCCCCACATGGGGCTCTCTGCTCAGCAGGGAGCCTGCTTCCTCCTCTCTCTCTGCCTGCTTCTCTGCCTACTTGTGATCTCTGTCTGTCAAATAAATAAAATCTTAAAAAAAAAAGAATCACAAAGTATATATTCTTTTTATCTGCTTTCTTTCACTTAACATAATTATTTTGAGGTTCATTTATGTTGTACCACGTATCAAGAGTTCCTACCTGTCTTGCTGACTTGTCCATTGTATGGGTATATCACAGTTTATTTATGCATTCAGCCATTGTTAGATATTTAAATTTAAATTGTTTCTTTTTCTTTTTTTTTTTTTTTGCTGTATAAGTCATATTGGGAATTTTTTGGAAACACTATTTATTTATTTATTTGAGAGAGAGAGACAGACAGAGAGAGAGCATGAGCAGACAAAGGAACAGAGAGTAAGAGGGACAAGCAGATTGCTGACTGTAGAGCCAGATGGAAGGTTCGATATCACAACCCTGAGATCATGACCTGAGCCAAAATCAAGAATCAGATACCTAACTGACTGAGCCACTCAGGTATGTCCATATTAGGAATTTTAAAATATAATTATTTTGCCTACATAATTCCTATGGTTTACATAACAAATCAATATAGGTATGGTTGTCACATTAGTTTTTAATAATCTTACATATTAACTGCAAAGTAATTTATAATTTTTAACAGAATAAGACCAAACTAAGTTGATGGTATGGATCAATTTCATATTTTGAAAATTTTCAAAGAAATTGAAATTTTAAAAAGTAAAAAGCAGTAAGTTACTGAGTTTTTCCTCTTTCTTTTTTCAACTTCACCTCAATGATATTCAAAAACTTAGAAACTTATTACATCACTTGCATCTAGCTTTACATTAAAGGGCATGTCATTTTCTATATGTGATTGGAAAACCAAGGATGATATTCGTACACCAGAACAGTTATTCTTTCTCTTTTGTGTCACTAAACTAGACAGAATGAAGATATTTTTTTCCTGGTATTTGCAGGGTATACAAATTTAGAGTTAACAATGGCCACACAATGTGATTTAATGACTTTATTGTTATTTATTATTATAGTGATCACTGTAATAATGATTTGGATATCTGTTTATTTAAGTAGGTCTATTAATTGTCAATTTAATTTAGCCATATTAACAGTAACCTTGACAAAAACATTGTTGGATAAATGGAAAGAGGGCTTAAAGCCCAACTGGAGTGAAGGAGAGAATCCTTATATGCTGCTTTATAAAGATGGGAAGAAATATGTAGACACATAAATTATAGACTATAATATTATATGTAATCTATTATAATGTATAGAATATACACACTTATATATAGAATATATACAAATATTGGATATATATATTTACACATATAAATATATATACATATAAATATATATAAACATATATATATTTGTCTTTCTCAAATGCATGCTTCCATTCATTCTATGACTTCAAGTTATATTTAATTACTTACCACTTCCCAAAGATATTACCATTCCCTTTTTAATACCTCAGCTTTTGCAGTCCCCTTGCATTGCCCAGAGTCATTATTATTATTACAGGTAAATAATTCATCATTACTTACAGGAGTCAGCTACTTTATTACCATATATATATATATATAGAGAGAGAGAGAGAGAGAGAGAGAATGATGAACCAAAAGCAATGACTAAAATGTGAAGAACTGCTGCATCTGAATAAAGGACATTTAGGAATTTTTTGAACTTCTCTTAAAACATTTTTTGTTTATGTGAAATGAAGAGGAATTAAAATGAAAAGTTGTTGCAAAATTAAAAAATAGCAGTAGCATATATCATGTACCCTCCCTGCCCCCCCCCCAAAAAAAACTAGAGAATGGCAACAACTCTACTTCAGGAAGATACTATTTGAGTAGAGTCTTGAGCTCTGTGAAGGAGCAAGCCATTAGATAACGTGAGGGAGAAACATAAGCATAGAAATGCTAAGTAAGGCCTTTGAGGAATCACAAAATTTTGTGCTGCTAGAATGGAAAGACTATTAGGAAAAATGATTAGACAGACATCAGGCAGGAGTCAGAGCCTTGTAAATAAGATTAAGATATTTGAAGTACTTTCTAAGAGTAGAGAGGAGTGAAGCTAGGATAGGTAAATAATGTGATCAGATTTACCATTTGAAAATATGATCTGTGTATACAGAAGAATGCAAGGGAGATAAAGTAGGAAGTAAGAACTGTTAGAGCTTCCTCTCCCCTGGTTTGTGTTCCCTTTCTTACTCTCTCTCTCTCCCTCTGTTAAATAAATAAATCCTTAAAAAAGAAAATATAATGGTTTATGTGTAAATGGTGTCTTGCCCTGGAATGGTTGTGGTGGAGGTGGTGATAAGCAGCCACAGCTGGCATATATTCTAAAGGGGGCATTTTCCAAACTGAACAATGTATGGATGAATTCATAGAGGATGGAATATCGTCAAGACTCTGTGCTTGGACTGAATATCAATAATCTGTATAAGCCATATGGGGGCATCCTTTCTATCAGTATCTAAATAACATTCTGGGTATATATTGGGTATATATTTTGTGTGACAGCAAACAGTCCAACACTTCTCCAATGCTTTTGAAGAATCATGAAGTCAATTTTTTGCTAGTTGTTCCTTTTTTTTTTTTTTGCATGTCATATAAAAGTGTTGTGCAATGCTTCTTTTCCATTCTTCACTGTTGATTTTATAATGTATTCTCCCTCTTGCTGTATTTTTTCCAGTATGCTTCACTCTCTAAATATGGAAGATAGCATATGTCTTTTTTTTACCTAAGGTATCAATAACACAAGTTTATTAAATAAATTCTATTAAAATTTGGAGATAACCACATATGAAAACTATAAGCCAAATATTACTATAGTTAAAATTTATTTGACATGCTACTTCTTAAGGAATTCCTGTGGCTGATTTCTTTATTAAGCTTCTTAGTTGCTTCTGATATCTAGGGCAAATATTCCTTCCTACACAGGAGCTCTCTTTTGTTTTTAATCTCTCATAAATTCCAAGGGGCATAAGGCCTTGTATTGGTCTCTTAAAGGAAGCCCAAATCCATTGCCTTAATAATGACTCATGAATCCAGAACTTTTATACCATTGAAAGCATCTTTGCTGTTCAATGTCTACAAACTTACCACTTTAGAATAGGATTTTACTTTATCTTGCATATTCGGAAAGTTTGATTGCAGCAATCCCACACCCTGTCTTCTTCCCGCACCACACACACACACACACACACACATGCAGACAAACACAAAACCGTGTATTCCTAAGTCCCCAAGTTAATTTCAAATATTTACCTCTGACAATACAAAGAATTTTCAGCATTTGAAACTAAATGTTATTGTGGTTGTTTTGCCTTCTGAAGGTTTCAAATATCTCAAATAAAAGTTTTACTGTGGCTTAAAATCCCTCCCCAGATTTACAAGTGAAAAGCTATTCCTTGCAGTAGTTGCAATATCTTTAATTTTAGAGCAAACCTTAGTGATGATAACTTTTCAACAAGTTACATAAAGTGTATGTTGGGTAAATGAAGGGAATATTTGTGATTTGTTAGCATTAATGCCTTACTTCTAATATAGACATGAAAATCACTTGAATTGTTAGGAACTTGAGCTATTACTCCAAATCAGCAGGTAACCTACATTCAACATTTTGTGCAACCGTGTGAGTACTCATCTCAAACATTTGTAGCTTTTTGTACCTATGGTAAATAGGAGTATGATAGAGAGGTATTTATTTTCACCAGTTTCAACAACTGAGTTTAAAAGACTGATAACACTTGTGTTTGCATTAACCTGCACAACTACTGTGACCACAGTCCCCTGACCAAACTCCTTTGGAATTAGCTGTCATATAGCCTGTCAAGTCTGTACTCATGGATGTTGCAGTGTCGCATGTTATCCATATCATAGTGTTTAGGTATGATATTCCATATTGGAAAGTACAAGAGAAAATTAGGGAACAAAATCAATATGTTCTTGCTATATTTATTGACCTTGTCAAAATAGGATATAATCAGTAAACTGCACTATGAGTGCTGATTTTTCATTGTCATCTACAGTAGTAGATCTACTAGTAGCAGCATTCTTATCTTCTAAAAGGAAGTCTGAGGATCAATAGAACTACTAATAATTTTGACTCACCTGTAACTGAGCTACACTGTGATTTGGGTCTGCCTTTTTATAATCTCTGACAGATTAGAAAATTTGGAAATGAATCTGTATTATGCCAAAGCAAAGAAAGAATGTTAAAAAAAGTTCCAGAAAATTGTTTTGCCATAACCCACACCAAAGAGGCTGATTATTTACAATAGACAAGGGTCTTTAGTCTTTCAGTATCTAATTCTAGGTAAAAATCATTTCTTCAAAAAGAATTGTCTGCAAGAGACATATCTCAGCTAACTTCCATAGAGCATCTTCAGCATGACACAAAACGTGCCTTTTCTATAAGATAATTTCATTTTATCCAATGATTCCACCTTTGGGAAGGTTGTACTACAACTAGAGAAAATTGTAGAGTCCTAAGAGAGAAACTTCTTCAAGTAACTTGTTTCATGCAGGATGACCTTGGAAAGGAAGTGTCACTTTAACTAACTAGAGGAATATTTAAATTGAGTACTTTGAACTGTTGGTGGGAATCCAAATTGGGGCAGCCACTATGGAAAACAATATGGAAGTTCCTCAAAAAAATTACAAATAGCACTACCATATGATCTGGGTAATTACCCAAAGAAAGTGAAAACACTAATTTGAAAAGATAAATGTGCCACTATGTTTATTGCCACATTATTTACAATAGCCAAAATGGAAGCAACCCAAGTTTTCCCTGAGAGAGGAATGGATAAAGGAGATTTAGTGTATATACACAATGGACTATTACTCAGCTATTAAAAAAAAAAAAGAAGAAGAATGAAATCTTGCCATTTGCAACACATGGGTGACATAGAGGGTGTAATGCTAAATGACATAAGTCAGACAGAGAAAGACAAATGCCATATGATTTTACTCATGTGTGGAATTTAAGAAACGAAACAAATGAACAAAGAAAAAAAGAGACCAAAGCAAAAATAAAAACAAAAAACAAAAAACAAAAAACCTGTCTCTTATCAGGACGCCTGGGTTGCTCAGTTCGTTAAGCTGGTTAAGCAGCTGCCTTCTGCTGGAGCCATGATCCAAGGTTCTGGGATTGAGTCTGGATTTGGGCTCCTTGCTCAGCAGGGAGCATGCTTCTTCTCTACCTGCCTCTCCTCTGCTTGTGTTCTCTCTCTGTCTCTCTCTCTCTGTCTCTCTCTCTCTGACAAATAAATAAAATAAAATCTTTAAAAAAAAGCACACTTATCTTGATGAGCAGTGGAAATGTATATAATTTTTGACTCACTGTTTTGTATACCAGAAATTAATACAAGACTATGTTAATTACACCTGAATAAAAATTTCAAAGTAAAATATATATATAAAATATGTGTGTGTATATATAGAGAGAGAGAGAGAAAGAGAGAGAGAGAGTTGAATTCCTGGGTATAGATGAATTTTAATGCAAAAGTTAACATTCCCCTTCTTCTACCTATTGTACCAAGTCATTTGACATATTTTGGATGTGACACATATTTTACTTTCAGAACTTCACTTTCACTGCAGTACATTGCAGTGATTTCAATATATATTTAGAATTGTTTCCTCCTTTTAAAATTATGTGTTTCCCAGTCTTCACCAGCTTGTTAAATCTCATTTTCCATGAGTACCACAAATCATGTTTAGCTAGGAAGCCATTTACTTTCAGCAAAAAGTCTAGTATTTCATCTAAATGAATGTATGATAATTTAAGTATATCTGAGAATCCCTAGAGAATTATTATTTGCTCCCCAAGCCCAGGCCAGCTATTAGGTATCACAGTGACTAAATGCTTGTTGAAGTTTCCTGCTATTACCTTTAACTATTATCACATCATGATGATGCTAACTTCCTGTAGCTTCTGGACAAATCCCTTTCCTAGGCTGCTACTGCTTTCCTCATAGCAGTTTCATTTCAATTAAGCTTTTACCCTTATTTCACTAGAATAATTGTTGAGACCAGATTATCACTGGAAATATGATGTTAATAAAATTTCAAGAGAAAACAGAAGGGAAGTCCAACTCCTTCTATTTGTAGCTAATTTTGTAGCTAGCAGGTCCTGACTCATCCTTAAGGAGCCCTGGCAGGTGTGGTCCTACCTAATCAGAGAGAGGTCCAGGGAGTAGAATAATTCTCCCCAAACTTGTGATATCAATAATCCTGTCCCTGTCAAAAGATTCAATCTTGATGCTGTGAGGCCCACAGATGTTAAGAGTTTTCCTACAAATTTGGATCAGAGACTTTTTTCCTTAGTCTTAATATTCCTGTCCAAATATTGAATTCCCCTCATGGCACTTGACATTGTTTATGTCCTAGATCCTCAAAGGAAACCTTCCCCTATCTCCTCAGAAAAAGACATCAGAAGACAATAGGTACAGTATGCTGGGAGGAGGAGGGAATGCACACTAGATTCATTTGTGCTCTTGAAAAGAGGTTAAGAATTAAAAAGACAGAACTGGGTTGTCCAGGTACCCACAACTTCTCCTTCTTAATTAGTGTACAGATCACTGAAAGATGCTACATCCTCAACATTGCTTGACATGTTGGTTCTTTATAACTGATTTTTAGAAGTTCCCTAGAAAGTAGGCACAATGCTATCGAATGAGGGAAGTAATTAAATTCAACATAGTAATAAGAGATTTTGAAATTTTTTTTTTTGCCTGGAGCACCTTTAATCTATCAATGTGGTTTTCTATGAGATGGAATTCACTGTAAATATCAGTGGCCTGCATTAATTTATGATGGCTAAGGTATTTGTTTAACCAAATTAAGCATCATATATTCATTGAGAAGAGATTAATAAGGATTAGTCAGGATATATGAGAGGAACTCATTGACTATGAAATTAATTTAAATGTATATAAACAGATTGCTATGTGAGCTATTTAGGCATGTAATTATAAATCATTAAATTATCATACATTCATTTAGAAAACTATAAGTGGTAATGATATTGTCTAATGTTTACATTTCCTTAAAAAGTTATTCAAAATGTTATATTAACTCTATCCTGTTTGTTTTCTTATTGTTATCATAATGCTGAAGAGTGTTCCCATTTGTCTTTATTTAAATATTACTTTATTAAAATTCTTTTTTAATGTAGAACAGTCACAAACCTATAGTAGAGTTAGAAATACAATATAAAGAATAATTTTTTTAAATATTTAGTATCAGTCCTAAATAGTATAATGTGTTTTTCCTGGAAACATAGGCATTCTTCTATATAAGACAGAAAGAAAGAAGAAACAAAGTCTCACAATTCAATAATCAAAAATTAACTGATCCATTACTAACATCTAATTCTTAGACCCAGTTCATAGTTTATCATCTCTTAATGATATCCTTATAAAAAATAATCCAGTTCAAAATCATTCATTGCATTTATTTGTTTCAGCTTTATTAAAGTACATTTCTTGGCTTTGAAGATTACAGGCCAGTTGTTTTGTGGATTGTCTCTTGACTTATGTTTATCTGGTTTTCCCTCATGATTATATTCATGTCATGTATCTTCCTCAAGAATATCATAAAAGTGATGATATATTCTTTTCACTGTATCTTATCAGGTGGTATACAGTTTCAGTTTGCCTAATTACTGTTGTTCACTTTGATCACTTGATAAAGTTGATCTGTTTCAACTTTATTTTCCTTATAATTATTCTCTTTTCCTTATAATTATTAAGGAAATGTTATTTGACTGTCTGCTTTAGATATTTCTGTAACAAAATAAAGGTAATATAGGCTTAAATGATTCCATATAAAACATTTTAACAAATAAC
Organism: Mustela nigripes; assembly: GCF_022355385.1. Classification (NCBI taxonomy): domain Eukaryota; kingdom Metazoa; phylum Chordata; class Mammalia; order Carnivora; family Mustelidae; genus Mustela; species Mustela nigripes. The sequence continues at coordinate 28,782,482 of NC_081565.1, forward strand.
AGAGTCATATCAAAAAGCAAATCATAAATTGGAGATATATTTGTAGGATATGTAGGATTCCATTTATGTGTAAGTCTTGAAAATTCAAACTAACACTTACCAACAGAAAGAAGTTTATTGGTTAATTGGGAAGGAGAAGGGCAGAATAATGGATATAAAGGAGTACAAGAAAATTTTTGGGTTAATATATATTTTCATTATCTTGATTGTGGTGAGGATTTCAGAGATGCATATATGGTCAGAATTTGTCAAATTTTAGATTTTAAATATTTGCAGTTTATTACATGTCAATTAAACTTTAGCAAAGCTATTAACATTTTTTCTAGCCAATAAAACTATATTTTTTAATGGCTTCTGGAATCTTGTCATGCTTATTGCTTTATTTTTATAATCCCATATTCTATTCAAAACAGGCTTTTGGTAGGGATTTTCTGTTCTATTAGGTAGTAAATTGGGTTGTAGGTAGATTTAAGGTTAAGAACAATATTATAGCCTAGTGAAGGGAGGAAGTAAGTGTAGGAAGGAGGAAAGAAAGGGAGATCAAGAAAAATATGTTCGAGTAATATAAAGGGAAGGGAATGAAGAAAAGTTTTAAGGGCAATTAGAATTAGAGGAAGAGGAAAAAAAATAGATATTCAGCATCTTTCCAGTTCATAATAGCCTTTAAAAAAAAAAAAACAGTTAATGTTTTCTTTCTGTACCTTTGCTAAAGGTCTTTGAGTATGGCATTCTCAAGTATATTTTAAGGGTTACTCTTATTGACCTATAAATCAGCAATAATTTAAAAATATGTGATTCCATTTTTTTAAAAATCTGTTTATCTTTGTAGTTCCCCCACAGATCTAATGCCATTAGAGTATCCATTTCAAATATATGAGTATTACACAAGAGGCTAACAGTTTAGAGTCACCAAAAATCCTTTACTACATACGCCAGCTAATAATTATTGATAGTTTGGTATATTACTAGTATTTTGTTATACTCTAACCTTTCTAATCTCATTCAGTTTTGACCAAATTTTGGGAAAATAAGAGCTGAACTTCAGAGAGGATGTGTTCATCTTACAAGATCACAGCTGCATAACACCTAGCCCCCAAATGGAGTAAAAATCAAATTTTCATGTCCAATTCCAAGATGATATTTTAAAAAATGTGATAGCCACAAATGTTCTAAAGATAGTATGCTCACCTTAAGTTTATTAGTCATTAGCAATTTCTAAAAATAGAGATGCTATTCTTTTTCACCAAACCTATAGCTAGATTAATATAATATCCATATACCGTCATAAAGGAATTTAGCTTAATACTACAGAAAGATCAAATAAAACTGAGAACTGTCATAGTCCTTGAGAAAGCAGAATGATAACCTGGAAAATAAGAAGAAAAACAGGCTGTATCTCTTAATTATTCACAAAGTTGGCTTATTTCTATGTGTAAAATAGATCTTGGATTGGAAGGAAAGCTTGGGCAATCCTTGAAATGGTTGCAGGAGAAAATGAATGGAGTAGCCAGGAAGTCTTGAGTTCTGGACTCTTAACCAAGCATTTATTTCTTCATTCTATCCAATGGATCTTTAAGTAATAAACCTCTTTGGGTTATACAAGCCAGAGCAGATTCTGTGTTTTCCAGTTGAACCCTGACTAATCATCAAAATTATTGCTGCTAAGTGTGCCTGGGATACGAGGAGTTTGGGAATCCTGTAAATTTTAACACTGCGGAAAAGATTGAAAATATAGTTTAGGGAACAAAATGAACTTCAAGTTTTTTCTGTAATATATTTTGTTACTAAGATTTCTAAAAAATGCCAAAATCTTATGTTTGTTAATTATTGGTTGTGTGAACACAGGTGTTTTCTTTTTTTTCATTGTCTTTCTTCTGCATTCCAAAACATTTAAAGTAATATAAAAGATTTATTACTACAGTATAAACTTATATATAAAGAAAAAAAAACCCAAATGTTTCCTTGTGAAATTATAAACAAGCCTATAGTCTATAAATCCACTTTGAGTTTATGATGACTTCTAGAATTTTCCAACATGGTGTTATGTTTGCAAGTAAGACCAAAGTTCAGTGTTATAAATACTATTTGGGTGCCTTATATACCAACTTCTTAGATGAAAACATTCATGAAAAAACTATCTGCTTTTAGAAATATTCTTATACTCCTTTCTAAACTATCAAATCTCTTTTGTTTTATTTTGTTTTCTCTTCAAAAAAAGCACTCCTTACACTGACTGGCATTTATTGTGTTTAGCCTAAAGGGCACCAGGTAGAAGGCATATGCCCGAGTCTGTAACTTACATGGCTTTGTAGTCGTCTTACCTTATATAATCTTTACTTTACTTATTTGAAAAAAGCAGGCTGTCGTGTGTTAAACTATACAGGATGGGAATAGGTATTTTTCAGATGTTTCCCTGTTCTTTTCTTTTCTCTTAGATGTGAAGGCTTTTGTTTAAAAGAACTCTCACTTAGAAGAATAAGGAGATAAATAAAATGTGGTTACCTCTTTCTATGGTAAAGTATGCTAATTTATGAACACTTTGAAAACAACAACTCAACTAAAATTTCTACATCTCAAGAAATGGAGTTTGGATATTATAAATAATTAATTGAAATTGTGAACTGCACTATACCTTACTGATGAATGGGCTATAGTTTTTAATGGTATTTTTGAAAACAGAGCCTATTCTCTAAAACTGTGCTGCCCATACAGTATGCACATGGAGCTGTTTTGGTTTACATTTAAATCAGTTAATTTTTTTTAAAAAACTCAGTCATTTCCAACTAAGACATTATATGTCTTCAATAGCCGGATGTGGCTAATGGTCACTACTGGACATTTTGGTCATTGTGGAAAGTTCTATTGCCTGCACTGCTCTGAAAAGCTAGACATACCCCAGTGATATGGTTGAGCTGCATATACAGATAGTTATTTGCACATTAACCATACAGAAGTCATTGCCCTGTGGAAAAAAGAAAATAATAAAAATTTATTTCTGGCAAGATTAGTATAAGAACTGAAAACAACGTAACTGAGATGACTGAAATTTAAAAGAATTCAATAAATATAGAAATATTGAAAACTATAAATGTCCTTTCACCTATATTAAGTATATACCTGACTATAGAGTATGGATACTAATTTCTATATTAAAATAAGCCTCTAACTTTCTAATAAAAAGAATGGGTATAAGGAACTGGAAGTAATTACAAGGGTTAGTGTATCCATTAAGAGCCTGAAAAAGAACAGAAAAGACTTAAGAATGTTTGTTGCTTGTCATTCTCAACAAGTGTTGTCAGAGTTGGTATATTTACCAGGAAGAGAGCAGTGTATTCAGGTTCTCCAATGTGTTTCCTTAGAAACTAACCTCTGGATGCTCTACCAAGTATTAGGTCATGTTAGAATTTAATGAACCACTTGTACCAGGTCTTGGTTGACATGTAGACCAAAATAGAAGTTAACAGGGAGCTTTGGTGCAAGACAGAAAAGGTAGAAAAGAGGAAGGAATTGTTCCTTCACGTTGTATAAATTGTGTCAATGAAATATTAACTAACCTTGCCCTCAAAAGACAATTGTTCTTAAATAGAAATAAAGTGAAAATAATTTCTGCTATTTTGTTTTGTTTTTGTCTTTGTCTTTTTCTTGCTGTTAGTTTTCTTTCCTCCCATCTTTATTGAGGTATAATTGACAAATTTGTGTATATGTGTGTACATATATTTACATATATACATATATGCATGATTTGATATTTTATTATGTGTACACATTGTGAAATACCCTTACCTTGCATAGTTACCATTCCTTTTTCTATCTTTCTATCTTTCTTTTCTTTTTCTTTTTTGCTTTGGTCTGTTTCTGTTTTTGGTGAGAAACAAGAGTTCCTTCTTAGCAAACTTCAAGTAAATAACACAATATTGTTAACTATACTCATATTCCTGTATATTAGACCTCCAGAATTTACTCATTTGCATAACTAAAACTTTGTTCCCTTGGAGCAACATCTCCCTATTTTTCCCATCCCCACTCATGGTTTCTGCCATTTTATTCTCTGCTGTGAATTTGACTGCTATTTTGACTCTACCTTTTTTTTTTTTTTTAAGATTTTATTTTTTAAAGTAATTTCTACACCCACTGTGGGTTTGGAATGTACAACCCTGAGATGAGAAGTCACTTGTTATACCAACTGAGCCAGCCAGATGCCTCTTGAAACTCTTGTCTAGTTATTGAGGAAATCTGTGTGATGACTAAGAAACAGTCTTTATTTAAATTCTTATTACCGAAGTATAGCTGACAACGATGTTATGTTAGTTTCAGGTGTACAACAAAGTAATTTGACAGTTCTATACATTACACAGTTCTCATTATAGGAAGTATAGTTACCATCTATCATCATGCAAAGTTATTACAATATTATTGATTATATTCCTTCTGCTGTACTCTTCATACCAAGGACTTATTTATTTTATAACTAGAAGTTTGTACCTTTTAATCTTTTTTACCTGTTTCTCCCATCTTTCACCTCTTTCCCCTCTGGCAGTCATCAGTTCTCTGCATTTATGAGTCTGTTTCTGTTTTGTTTGTTTTAGATTCTATATGTAAGTGAAATCGTAAGGTATTTCTCTTCTCTATCTGACTTATTTCACTAAATCCCCTCTAGGCCTATCCACATTGTCACAGAAGGCAAGATTTCTTTCTTTTTTATGGCTGAGTAATTTTCTGTTGTATGTATTTATAATACTTCTTAGATAATCTATTTAGGTTTATGTAGTTTATATAGATAATTTATGTATCTATAAACACTTCTTGTTTATTCATTCATCTGCTAATGGATACTTGGGTTGTTTTCATATCTTGGCTGTTATAAACAATGTTATAGTAAACATAGGCCTGTATATATCTTTTCAAATTAGTATTTTCATTTTTTTTTGGATCAATACCGAGGGTTGAAATACTGTATCATATGGTAGTTCTATTTTTAATTTTTTGAGGAACTTCCATACTGTTTTCTACATTGGTTGCACCAATTTACATTCCCACCAAAAGTGCACAAGAGTTTCCTTTTCTCCACATCTTTACCAAAACTTGTTATTTCTTGTCTTTTTGATGCTAGCCTTTCTGTCTGGGATGAGGTGATATCTCATTGTATTTTTGATTTGCATTCTGTGATGATTAGTAATGTGGAACATCTTTTCATATGCCTCTTAGTTGTCTCATGTCTTCTTAGGGAAAAAAAATGTCTAGGTAGGTCCTCTCCCCATTTTTTAATCATATTGTTTGTTTTGAGGGTGTTGAGTTGTGCATGTTCTTTATACATTTTGGATATTAAAACTTTACAAGATATATCATTTGCAATTATCTTCTCCCATTCAGTAGGTTGCCTTTTTGTTTGTTGCTTGTCTCCTTTGCTGGACAGAAGCTTTTTATTTTGGTGTAGTCCCAATAGCTTGTTTTTGTTTTTTATTCCCTTGCCTGAGGAAACATATCCATAAATACACTACTAAGGGAGATTACTGCCCATGTTTTCTTCTAAGAGTTTTATGGTTTCAAACCTCACATTTAGGTCTTTATCCATTTCGAGTTTACTTTTGTGTAAGTGCTCTAGTTTTATTGTTTTGCATGTACCTGTCCAGTTTTGCTAACACCATTTATTGAAGAGACTGTCTTTTCCCTGCGGTATATTTTTGCCTCTTTTGTCATAGATTAATTGACCATCTAAGTGTGGGGTTTATTTCCAGGCTCTCTATCCTGTTTCATTGATCTGTGCATCTATTTTCGTGCCAGTATCATAGTTTTTTGATTCATTTCAGGAGACTTTCAAGTGACTTTAGTAGATGGAAAAAGTAACAATCTTATAGATCTATAATTTAAGTGATAAAGGACATTTCAAATGAATCTTGACTTTTAAACAGCCATTGAGAGCATTCCTTATCCTTTATTTTTCACAAATAATGTGAAAAATTAAAAAAAAAAAAGAATAGTAATGGAATTTGCACCTGATACCCCATCAGAGAGACTTCTCTCAGCCTCATTTTGTTGTTTGCTCCTCCCCAGTCACCTCTGCAAGAGACTGCTCTTGTCAGTGTTCATGGTTCTATCATCAACAAGAGTGGTGACTGGCTCTTCCTCTCACTTTCTGAGATACATAAAACATCAGGCCATTGGTCATGGTCTTTGGCCTACCCAGGGAGAGGTTAAAGAACCAGGTGATATAACCTAGAATTTCAGGAGTGAAGTTTAACCAGTGAAGGAGAGATGATGGGAGGAAAATATGGATAAATCACTCTTCTATCCTTCTCTCATGGCCTAGCATAATTGACAGTGATATTTCACATGGATAAATGATTGGTTATATGTATGCTAAAGCAATAACCAGCTTGGTTGTAGTCTGTCTTCTCTCCCTTTAATGCACATTGTTCTGGTATTGCATCTCCTGATAAAGAATTAGCACTTAAATTTGCTTTAGGTGAAGGGCACTTCTGGTTGAAGGTTGCCTTCCTTTGCCTAGGGACCCAATCCATAAAATCCTTAGTTACAAAGATTATAACTTAAAGGAGTTGTTAGATTTGTAGGCTCTAAATGTAGAAAGCCTATAGCTTGCCTGCCAGCTTCCAAAATAGCTTATTGGTTTGGATGCCACTCACAGAATTCAGATTAGTGGGTTAACCAGTATAAATGACCAAACTGACAACTCAGGTGAGGCACTCACTGTCTCATACACAGAGCCCAATAAGACGCTCAGTGTCCCTTTTGAGTGTGAGAACAAACACAGCAATCTTCCTTTGCTAAAGAGATTGTGCATTATGAATTCACTCACATAATTCCAAGAAGTTTTATTTACCTAGCAGTTTTCTGAATTTTACTGAGATTTATGAACCATCCTTGCTGGTATAGGTGTGATAATGCTGTAGTCAACTTTATTGATTCTGAGGCATCTCACTTGCCAAACAAGAGAATAGTATTCCTATAGTGAATGCTGCATATCAGAGAGTAGAGATACTTAAAGCTAAATCCTGGCACACTCTTTTATGGCAAATGGCAGGGATTTTGGTTATCCCTGCCCCATTAACACTTCTATGTACTCTTTCCAACTAGACAAATCCATTCTGCAATTTATGGAACAGTGAGGTATGAGAATAAAACACATTAATTCTATTATCTTTCATATAATAAAATTGAAAAAGTAATTGAGTTGGTCCAAAAGGCCCCACCATAAGGTCAATTTTAACTTCTGTGAACATTAGTCAAACTTTATTAGCTCAACCCTGGTATTTCATTCCTCAACAGAACCTAGAAGAGGTTTGGGTGTTTGGGTGGTTTGGGTGTTTATAGCCATCAGAACAATAGAAGTTTGAATCTCTCTACTCTGAAATTTTCTAGCATACGACGGTTACATATGACCCTAAATTCCTCTTAGAGACAGAGAGACCTCCACCTGGCCCCAATAGCCTTTTTCCTTAAAGTCCTGAATTTAAAGAGGAAGTGAACAATCAAGATACATAAAGGGAAATAACAGTTTTATGCCATTAAGTGAGGCTCATTAATTTTCCTCTTCAAGCCGTTCAATAGCTGCTTACAGGTTAACAAAAAGACTTTCTAGTGTTTTCAGTCCTCCCAAAGCCCACTGGAAAGCCATCTATATGCAGTGGCAAGGTCATCACTGTTGACACCATCTGTTTTCTCTTTGGTGAACCCCTGACTCTGTAGTCACAGCCATATTGTTTCTGAAGGGGCTGTCTGATTTGCACCCTTTGGCTGACTCAGGCTTGTCTCATACAGCAGTAATATTTAAGAGTTTTACTTTAATTGCAAGCATTTGTTTTCCAGTTGTAATGATAACATCTCTTAGGCTCTGACCAAATTTTAAGATAAGGGCTTTATGAGTTTTCTAGGAAAGTTTGGGTGATTGCAAATTGACCAAAATTCATTTGGGTCAGTGTCTCATTCCCCATTGGGTAACATTCAGCCGCATTATATAACCAATAAGAATATTAAGCAATGCTTCATCTATGGTTTAGCCTAGGAGTTGTCTGTTTTGGAAAAATCAATCTGAGAGTCCAGATATCTCTTATAGAAACCAGGGCCCACTGCAAACATTTAAAATGAAATAAAATAAACAAAACAAAACAACACACACACACAACTCAGATGTTTTCTGCTATCTTTGAATGATTTAGAGTTAACATAAGAGGTGTAAAATGAGACAAAGGCATAAGATGACCAGCTCTAGACTTTCAGCTTTGACAAGCATTGTTCTACCCATCTTTTATTTTTCAGTTGGTCCAAAGTTCTAATGATTCACTTCATTTCTGTATATGATGGTCACAAACTTCCCTTATTTCATGTTCAGTGAAGTACATATCTCTGTAACTATCTTTTGAAATGGTGGTGAACCTTCTGAACATTTAGAATGTATCTTTATGGAGCAGATCTAAAGATGAGTGGCAGACTGGTGAGTAACACCCCTTCTACCTAATCAATGGAGAGTTGGCAAGAAGATGGCACCATTTAACAAAACTATGTTCTAGTATTTGGCCTGTAATCACCAGCTGTTACCTCCTCGTTGGTAGTCAGTAATGTGCAGGGTCATTTATTACCCTGTTGACCTACAATTTGATCAGATCTTGTCAGTCATTCCACCAGACCCTCAACCTTCCACTTCCACAAAGCCATTCCTTTGTCAACATCCCATCTTCATTGCCAGAACTATCAAGAACTGTGAATAGATTTTATGCTACATGTGCGTTAACAAGTTAGTTCCATACTTACTGGTAGAAGACATACAACTCCTGGGTAAGAGACAAAGACTTTATTACTTACAGCACAACAAGCTGAGTAGAGCATCGTACCACATCAGTTCTTCTTGCCCCCAAGTCCCATGAATGTGATGTGGATGAACCTAGATAGATGCATATCCAAGCAGCTACAGGTGAGGTAAATTGACCTAGGGAAACCAAATCTATTATTATGGGCCACAAAGATTCCTGTCCTTCCTTTTGAGAGAGTTACTATCTCCTGTTCACTATATACATATCTTTGAAAAGATTGTCAGAAACAAAAGACTGTAGTGTTTCTGCTTAAAAGAGAGCAAATAGAGAACTGTCTTATAATAGTTGAAACTTACCTTACAGCACAATATGTGGTATAGTCTAATGGACATATTGTATTGTCCAAAAAGAATGTTTAAGTTGAAGTTTTTTGGAGTAGTTGTTCACTAAATATCTATTAGGACAGTAGGTTGATAGTGATATTCAGATACTCAGTTACAGTGATTTTTGTTTTGCCTGTTCTATGTGGCTGAGTAAGGAGTGCAAAATGTCCAATTGTTACTATGGAATGGTCTGTTTTCCCCTTTTGTTCTTTTAATTTTTGCTACATATAACTTGGAGCTTTAACACTAGGCACATGAGCAATTATTATGAGGTCTTCCTAATGAATTGATGGTTATAATAAAATGTCACCATTTCTGATAATACTCACTATATTAAAATCTAATTTTCTTAGATATTATTATAGCCATTCTTGCCTTCTAATGCTTGCTCTCTGCATGGTGCATCTTTTTCACTCTATTTATTTTCAAACTATCTTTTATTTTTAATATTTAAAGTGTATCTTATAGATAACATAAAGTTGATTTTTACACTTGTCTATTCTGACAACCTGTTTTTCAATTAGAATGTTTAGTACATTAACTTATAATGTAATTGCATTATAATGTACTGCTTAATTCATATCACAATTTTGATTCTCTTATTAAGATCACAGACTTTTGTTTTTATTAATCAATTATGTGATTCTGAGATCTTTGTGAAAATCGAAGAAACTAGCATGGCCAAAACAATTTGGTAAAAGTTGATAAAAGTTTTAGTATGTACACTACTTAACAATAGTTTTGAAAAGAAGATCTTAGTTATGTTGAAGTACATAACTGTAAACCTACAGTGATCAGACAGTATTCTATTCGTGAAAATACAGACAAAAAACAAGGGTGTTTAATTGAGAGTCCAGAAATAGATACAAAAGTATATAGCCAATCGATTTTGGCAGGTATATAAAAAAAATTTCAATGAAGAAAGGATTTTTTCAACAAATATGTTATGTTATTTAAAAATCCACATGCTAAAAAAAAAGAGAAGGAAAACATTGACCAGTAATTCTTTATATAATGTATAAAAGATAACTCAAAATGAATATAAGTCAAAATGTAAAACTTGGAATTCTAATAGAACATCTAGAAGGAAACCTAAGAGAAAATCTTTAATCTTTGTGACTTTTAGGTCAAAAGTATTGTGTGCTTTATATGTATAATAAGTAACATACCCAGAATATATTTTAAAACTTCAGACTCAATAATAAAAACAAAAACTCTCACGATTCACCTCCCCTTCCAATTTCCCCCAGCTCCCTTCTCCTCTCTAACTCCCCATGTCCTCCATGCTATTTGTTATGCTCCACAAATAAGTGAAACCATATGATAATGGACTCTCTCTGCTTGACTTATTTCACTCAGCAGAATCTCTTCCAGTCCCATCCATGTTGCTACAAAAGTTGGGTATTCGTCCTTTCTGATGGAGGCATAATACTCCATAGTGTATATGCACCACATCTTCCTTATCCATTCGTCCGTTGAAGGGCATCTTGGTTCTTTCCACAGTTTGGTGACCATGGCCATTGCTGCTATAAACATTGGGGTACAGATGGCCCTTCTTTTCACTACATCTGTATCTTTGGGGTAAATACTCCGGAGTGCAATTGCAGGGTCATAGGGAAGTTCTATTTTTAATTTCTTGAGAAATCTCCACACTGTTCTCTGAAAAACAATCTGAGGGGTTTGAAGTGGTGGGGGGGTGGGAGGTTGGGGTACCAGGTGGTGGGTATTATAGAGGGCACGGATTGCATGGAGCACTGGGTGTGGTGAAAAAATAATAAATACTGTTATGCTGAAAATAAATAAATTTAATTAAAAAAAATTAAAAATAAAAACAAAAACTACCTAATTAAATAAAAAGGACACACTCTTAGAACAGACAGTTCAGCTTTACAAATGGAAAATAAGCACTTGTAAGTGTTCGGCATTACTAGTCACTAGGGAAAAAAGTAAGCTAAAACAACAGTGAAATAGCATGCACACCTATTAGAATGACTAAAATCAAGATACCATCATCATTATTATAAAATTGACAACACCAAGTTCTGGAAAGGATGCAAAGCAACTGGAAATTTCATAAGTTCCTGGGGAACACAAAATGACACAGACAGTTTGACTAGCCCCTTGCCAGTTTTAAAATTTTAACATACACTGTATGTCCCAGCAACCACAGTCCTAAGTTTTGCCCAATAAATGAAAATTTTTCTTCATTCAGATGCGTGTTTACAAAATGTTTATGGTGGATTTTTACAGAATCTCCCAAATTTGGAAATGACCAAGAAAAAAAAGTGCTGCAACTGTTGAATGGATAAAAAAGTAGGACGTAGTCATAAAGTGGAATACTACTGATCAATAAGAACAAATGGACTGCTGTTTCACACAAAATAGATAAATTTGAAACATTATGCTAAATGAAAGAAGTCAGATTCAAGGGCTATACACTGTATGATTCTATTTATATGAGGAAAAGGAGATAAACAATAAAGTAATTAATGTATACTTAACAGAAAGAGGATAAATGATATGTATTTCTAAAAAGGAGAGACTAGAGATAAGGAGTGTTGGGTGACAGAATCAAATTTAAAGTGGGTTGAAGGAAAGCTTCACTGAAAAGTTGCATTGAGAAAAGATCTGAAGGAGGTGAGGGGACAAGTCACAAATAAATTACTGGTAATAACAGTGTGATATAAAAAGGGTCAATCTGGGATCATCTCCAATGTTTTGCAATAGTAGCACAGAGCAGGAAACTATATATGCCTCTGACTTGAGTATTGAAGTGTATATGCATAATCTATCCTCTTTAGACATAGAAAACATAATTAAATATAAAATATTTTCCATGTTAATAAGATTAGGCATTCAAGTCAGAAATGTCAGTGTTTATGAGGACACAAAGATGAAAGTCCTGGTGGCCTTGCGCCATTGTATGCTATTTCATTTTGGGGAGGAGGATGGAAGTATAATGTATCTGAGAAACAAGGACACCTAAATAAAGAAGCAAATCTTCTACAGTCCAATATTATTCTGTAGAAAGAGGATCCATTTGAAGTTTGCGACATGATAGGTAGCATAATCAGATTTACAATAACATTTATTACACCTTTTTTTTTAACACTGTGGTCTAAGGTCCTCAAACAGTGAAATCCTCTGACAGCAAGAAATGACAAAAATTGAATGAGGTAAGCAGATAGTGGAAATATAAGTAGTGCTGGAACTGCATAACAAATGAGTGTCAACTAGAGATGGTTTTCGAGGGTACACTCTGAAACCTTGTTATCAGCTATGTTCTCACCTTCAAGATTTTGTAAAAATGAAAATATATTTTCAATACACAGTATAAGGAAAGTTGTATCCCACTTTGCTTTGGTTTATTTTATTCTTTTTCTCTAGTTTTTTCCCAAGCCATTATACTAAAACATTTTAATGTGCATTTTTCTGAGTTTATTTAATACAGGTTTATTTTACAAAACCAAATGCACGTGAAAAAATAAGCCAAGATATTACCAGGATTACCACTTTATTTAGTTTCAGGTTGTTTTTCCTATTTGTGTCGCTTTTATTTGAATGGATGAAACCATCTTTGGTAGGCAGTTTTGTATCTTGCTTTATTTTTATTAAAAATGTGTCAAAAATAGGGTATCTGGGTTATGGACATTGGGGAGGGTATGTGCTATGGTGAGTGTTGTGAACTGTGTAAGACTGATGATTCACAGACCTGTACCCCTGAAGCAAATAATACATCATATGTTAATAAAAAATATATCAAAAACATCTTACTATGTCATAAAAAAGTTTGAGATGTTTGGTTTTACCTCCCACATGCAGAGAGGTTGGAGGTAATAACACCCATCCTCACAAGAAAACAAGCCCAGGAGAACTGAACTGAATTATCCACAATATAGAAATTGGACACAGAATAGCTTGAGATAAACTGAAATGTCCACTTACACAGATTTATATGTAAATGTATATATATTCTGGGAACTAGGAATCCATTTTAGAGTCTTGGTAAAAGTTAGATACTTAAATATTTGTTAATGCTACGGAAAGATGTGAGTCAGAGGAGCTAAGAGAATCTAATGTTGCTATGCTGCTTTATCCTTTTTTAAAAAATTCTTTTATGTGAGAGTTAATGATACTAAATAGATATTAAATGTCTTTGACCTGGAGATGAAAGCATAAAAACGTTTTATCTCATTTATTCAATGATGAGCATTTTTTCAATTTTATTATCCCAACTGGGGATTTGCCTTATAATCAGTAGCAACTTAAACCCATAGTTTGTTAATCAACAATATGTTGTTCATTTAATTTCCTATGCATGTGGTCAAAGCTGTAGCCATAATTTAAATTATTTATGCATATATAATATATGTATATATTATTTTTGCATATATATGGAGAGATTAATTGTTTAAAATATCTTCAAAACTTCATAAAAATTCAGCATTTAAACAAAGTAATTTGCATATAGAAAGATAAAGCAGCACAATATATGATAAAAATTAATGTGTAGAAGAATCCACAGTATGTTTTTACAATAAGAATAAAGTATAAAGCTCAAGTGATATGAATACTTTTTCCACGGTTTAGCAGTGCTTTGTTGTGGAAAACTGGCCTCTGTGCTTTGGAGCCAGAATATAATGTGAAGACAGAGTTTAGGATAAAAAAAAACAATAGCTTTATTGCTTTGCCAGGCAAAGAAGTCTGCACCGAGCTCTGGCCTGGAAAACTGCAAGCCCACCTGGGAGTAAGGGGTTGTGTGGTTTTGTACGGAAATACAGGACCTAGCCGGTTTGTACCGGAATTGTGTAGGTGCGGCAGGCTTCAGTAGTCTTTTTCAGGGTGGTACTGGCTTCCTGAAACAAAAGGCTAATAAGAAGGGAGGAGGGGTGGTTTGTGGAAAAGAGGAAAAAGGTTACTTCAAAATGGAGCTTTGCTGTAGCATTAGTGCAGCCATTTTGATTTTTGCTCAATTTAATGCTTTGAAGCAGTTTCACTTTTATTTCTGATGTATGAAATGTTGGTAAATACTACAATTAATGGCATCCTAAATTTAGTAGGATATAGACATTAGATATGAATCCATGTTTACAGTGTAATCATTTCCTCAGGTGGTGATAGCCTCTCTGACCTTTAGTGTGCTCATCTGCTAAAAAAACATAATAACATCTCACTGACAGTATTTTTTTAAGGGTATGTGGAATGGTGTATAAGAATATGCTTTGTAAATGTCAAGTTACCAGGCAGGTGCAAGGAATTATTTCCTATAATTAAAGGATGGGATAAGATTATCAGAATTAGAAATAAAAACTTAATAATGAATTTGGGAACATGACATTTTACCAGATAGAAACCTCTTGAAATTGTCATTCAAAGACTTAATGAAAACAGTGTGGAGCTGAGACAATATAACAGGTAATTAAGTGGAATACAATATACAACCCAGAAAGAGAACATAAAATATGTAATGTAGGATCAGGAGGCATCATTAAAAAATGGAATAAATATCTAGGAAAGTATCAGGATCAACTGTTTATCCATTTTTAAAGAATAAACTTAAATATACATTTCAAAACCTCATATAAAATCATTTAAAATAGACATATTTTAAAATTTAAAACACAAGAAATTTAGAAGAGATCACTGAATATAAAATTTTTGGAAACAAATTTTTTTTATCAAATTAAATTTTTATTAAATTAAATATATTTCCCTCTGTCTTTACTAACATTTTATTTTCTTGTTTGAAAAGTGAGTTATGAAAGTATATATTTAAAATGAAGCAGAACTATGTGAGAGTGCTACCACCCAGCAACAGACATTGCTGTTTTATCTCTGGTAAATATGTTCTCCAGAGTTCTTGCAATGCATATACTCACATGTTTTAAATGCATAAATAATATCACACCCAATTTTTTTGTCCCTGCTTTTTGCATGCATCACTGTTAAGTCCATCCACACAATAGAATATATTTAGGACAATTATGAATCATTTCACAATGTTCAGTTATACAAATGAAATATAATTTATGTAACCCTTGTACAATTAGTAAACATTTAGTTTATTTCAAACATTAGCATAATATGAAGACCTATGCAATAAGCATTCTATTGCATAATATTCAGACACATCCAAATATATTAGGAATAAAATACGACAAATTAAATTTTGATTTATAGCATCTGTTTGTTGTTATCATTTGCATGCCTAATTAACTACGTTGTATGATGATAACTCTAATACCACACTCAACTACTATGAAAAAAAATTCGAGTTTTTAATTTGAAAATATTATGGATGAAGAATACTTTAACTTGTATTATTTATTGATTGATTGATTTATTAAAGATGTTATTTATTTATTTGAGAGAGAGCACAGAGGGAGAGTAAGTGAGGGTGAAACAGACTCCCCGCTGAGCAGGGACCCTTATATGGGACTTGATTCCAGGACCCTGAGATCACAACCTGAGCTGAAGGCGGACACTTAACATACTGAGCTACCCAGGCACCCCTATGTGTTTATTTGAGAGAGAGAGAGAGAGAGAGCACACAGGGAGTATGGCAGACAGAGAGAGAAAAGGAGAGAAAATCTTAAGCCGGCTCTGCACTCAGTGCAAACAGAGCCCGATGTGGGGCCGAATCTTAAAACCCTGAGATTATGACCTGAACCGAAATCAAGAGTCTGAGACTTAACTGATTGAACCACTCAAGTGCACCTCAACTCGAATTTTTAGTCATTAGTGTGCCTGAGTGTTGTATTTTATTGAACCTTTCTCTGTTTTCTTTTATGGGACCCTTGCCATCTAAGAACTATTCTTTAATACCTAGAAAGTCCCAAATTCTAATTCTGTATCTCTAAGATAGCATATATAGTATATGACTCATAGGGCTGTTGAGGCAAATGAATGAGTTCCTATATGTAAAGCAGTTGGAATAGAGTCTGGTGTATAATAAACACATCAAATGTTAGCTATGATTACTATTATAGTTATTTTTAATAAGAACACTCTTACTGATATTGACATAGAATAGTAACATAGAATAGCTGCCAATTTATAATATTAATTTAACCCACTGAGCCACTCAGGTGCCCCCTTATAATATTAATTTAAGGAGTGCCTGGGCAACTCAGTTGTTTAAGTATCCCACTCTTGCTTTTACCTCAAGATTTCAGGATTTCAGGGTCATGAGATAGAGCCCAACATTGGGCTCTGTGCTTGGTAGGAGTCTGCTTCTCTCTCTCTCTCTCTCTCTCTTTCTCTCTCGCCTTCTTCCTCTCCCCCTCCCCTCGCTCATGCTCTCTCTTTCTAAAATAAATAAGTCTAAATAAATAAATAAATGTTATAACATACATATGATTCCATTTATTCATTAACCTAAAACACTATGTAAATCATATCTATCTTGCTATGTAGAAATAGATGTTTTCTAGTTTTTCATGAAATTTTAAGAAGTTGCTAATTATTTCTGAGACATAGAGTTGTGTGTCTTTTCTTATTTTCTTGTAAGTATAGCAACTATCCATTAATTGTCTGATAAATGGAAAACACTATTTTTTAAAGATTTTATTTATTTATCTGACAGACAGAGATCACAAGTAGGCAGAGAGGCAGGCAGAGAGAGGGGGAAGCAGGCTCCCCGCTGACCATGAGACCCTGACCTGAGCCGAAGGCAGAGACTTTAACCCACTGAGCCACCTAGGTGCCCCTGGAAAACACTATTTTAAGAAAATAAGTATAACCAGTGTCCCAATTTCAGTGTAAATACTGTCAGATCCTCAGTATAGTTGGCTGACTAACATAGAGATCCTCCTTCCCATATGAGCTCACTGGATCATTCTTGGAAAGAACTGAAAAAAGAAGACTTGACACAGGTAAACATGATTTCACAGCAAAGCTTCAGTCCTCTGTAGAGAGAGGTAATTCTGACAGGCATGTGTGTAATAAGATTTGACCCCTGAAAAACTCATATACCCTGCAGGGATGGGGATGGGGCAGAAGATCTGCAAGCAGAGAATGAAGGTGATATTATCACACTAATGATTCTACACCTGTGTTTGTATGTTTCATTGACTACCAGAGGTAGCAGCCACCAGGGAAGACAGTTAATCTGTCACACAGATACTCAGATGTGAGTTTGGGAAAGACAGTTCAGTCCTCAAGGGTAGTCATATTTTCATATTTAAAGTTACCCCCTCTGTATCTGGTGATGCCTGAATAGGCTGTCAACAGAGAGAGTGCCAAAGAATCTCCCCTAGGCACTGGAGGACATTTAGAACAAAATTAAAAGGGAAGGCAAAGAAGAAGAGGAAATGTGTGTAGTGAACACACCCTAAATAGCTCTTGAGAACTCCAAAGAACAATTACAAGGTTAACTGCAGTGTTCTTGGAGATACTGCCCTAATGCTGGAGGCAAGAGCCAGACAGATGAATCTATTTTGTAATCAGTAGATAATAATTGCAACAGCAAATTCTGGAAAACTTTGAAAAGCAAATTGAATCTGGTGATATGAATCAAATTCCAAGTGTTAATGTGTGGATAAAGTGAGAATAAAAATCCTGTCCTCCCCACTTTGATTAAGGCGAGGAACCTATAATCAGGGTTAAGAAACATTCAAGACAAGAAATGGAGCCATGGGATAATATATAAGAAGCGTGAATGATAGATGTGGGAAATCACTCATCACCTGACAATCAATGAAAAATAAATTGTCATCTGTGTCAAAAGACTGTTTTTATTGATCAACCAATCCTTGTCAGCAAGCTGAATTATGGATAATGTCAGTCCCTGGTGTTCTATTGCCAGACTGCCTGCTTGCCTAGTTCTAAGGGATGTCAGAGAAAATGACTTACTCCCCTTTACACAAATGATGGACAGAGTGTAGAAATTACAAAGCTGAACAGGGATCGGTGGCACCACTGTGACCTGGAACAGCATTTGTGTAATCCTGTCTAGCAACATGGAAGGGGAATGAGAAAGCGTTGTGCCTTGCTTAACACCCGCTTAGGTGAGAAAGAGGAACATTTCTTAGAATTTTAAAAATGAATTTGTACATGTCCCAGACCTCATACAGAAAGACCTAGCACAAAATAATTCTTTACTTGTTTTTCCTTAATAAAACTAATCTGACTTTATGGGCCTACACCTTTGTTGTCGTTTCATGATGTAAGAACAGAGGTACCAGTTATAATCTAAACATTATATTTGTTTGTTATATTTTCTTTCTAATTTTATCCTAGGCAGACACAATGTAGCATCATCTTCAGAAGAGGTAACAAATCATTAGCAAATTATTTTCTCCTGTTTTCATAACTGTATATTTAATTTAATATATAACATAATGTTCTAGAAAACCTACACCCAAACATATAAACAATCAGAAGAACACACACTGAAACATGCACATATTTATTTTTCTACCCCCCTCATTTCTTTTACTGACCAGTATAGTCCAGGTTTCCCATTTTAAGCTATTAGAGATTTGTATTTTATTTAACTATTTAGCAGTATGAATCTTATACCTCATTTCCTTTTAAAAAGTATTTTCACATTCTTTGTATATATTCTTGATATCAAGTTTCAAAAATTTTTAAAGGTTTCTTTTAGAATTATATTTTTTGTATATTTATGTATAATTTTTATTGGTATTTTCCTATATTTACTATTCTTAACCAAGAACATGATAGGGCTCTTTGTTTATTCAAGTTTTTTTTTTATTTTCATTACAGTTTAATAACATTAGTATCTATATTAAAAAGCATAAATAGGTATTTTGCATTTTTCCTATCATAAAAAATTAGTTTTTACTTTTCTATTTCAGTTTCCTAGTGGGTGCTGCAAAGGTGTAAGAAGTTTCTAAGCTTTTGTATATTTATTTAATTAACTATCTTTCTGATCTCTCATGTTCTAAAATGACTTTTTTTCCCACTGATTGTCTATGTCCTAGGTAATCATGTTATGTGTAAAATTTGTACTGTTATCAAATTTAGTCATAAATTCAGATCTCTAATTTAAGGAATATCTGTGCTAGAACCACCAGTGCTTGTAATTGTATCTGATATAGTAGTTCAATAATTCTTAATTGAATGATGATCAGTGTTATAGTATGTAGAGTAGTAAAATTTTCCTAAATCTAATGTAATTTCTCCAGTTCTATGTAGACTTATCTTTAATATGTGCAAGAGTTTTTATGCAGTTATTATGAATATACACCTAAAATAAGGAATAGATGCTACGATTATCTTTTGCTATAAATATGAGTTTCATTTAACTCTTTTCACTGATGTCAGTCATACATTCACTTATAATAGGAATTGCAAGCTTTATCATATTATGATCATGGAAAATGACCAGTTATTTTACATCTTTATGGACTTAGTGAATTTCATTTCAGAGAGCAAAGAACTTTTATAAGTTTATACTGTTATGCCCAAATTCCGAGACCCCCCCAAAGACAACCACCAGAGTCCAGAGTCAAAGCCATACAGCAAGGGTCGTTTATTATGAGTTCGAACCCGGACCTCCACACACTTGTTGCCGGTGACGCTAAGAGGTCCTGAACTCAGGATCACAACACCTTTTATACACTATTTTTGGGGAGGCAGGGACTTAGCATACATCATAGTATCTTGTAACAAATCGCCACATACCGCGGGAAAATCATAAAGCAACTCTATAATATGATTGGCATGCTACCGAGCAGGAAAAGGCTGAGAACAGATTATTGGTTAGGTCAAAGGGCTGTCATTCTTCAAACTGCTTGGTTGGCACCGCTAGGGTATGTGTCACCTCAGGATTGGCAGGGGTCTCCCTGTGAAGCCTCGGGGTGCCAGATGGTTATTATCTCTTGCACCCAGAGCTGGGTGGGAGGTCCGGGAGCAGTCATTTTGTCACGTTCAGTTCTGGGTGGGGGTTTCTCTGGTGCCAGATGGCTGTTATCTCTCGGCCCAAGCCAGGTGGGAGTCCAGGATCAGCCACTCTCAGGGGCAATTCTGGGTGGGGGTTGTGTGGTTACAGAGTGCTTATAGAAAGTTTGCTGGTATTTTTCCATCTCCTCATGGATTAACAAGGGAAGGTACAGAAGCAGAAATTCCAGTAATGGTCATAATTTTATTCCCTAAGCATCTCAATACAACTTAAGTAACAACCAGCCTACAGAAACATTTGTTTCAACAGTACATTCTCTTTCCTTTTTTTTTTTTTATTTGCATACCATTTGAAGTCTGTAGTTTCAGCGTTTTATCGAAATCTTTGTAGTTTCTACTTCTTTACACAAGATTATTCCACACACCAGCTTTACCTGGTTAGTCCCAGAACATGTGGAGATTTAGCACATCTGTTCTAGATATTTTTATTTACTCCATTTTTACTCCATTTGTTATGATTGGGGTGAAATTATTAAGAATGGCACCATTGTTTTCCTGTCGGTTTCCCCCTTTATTTCCTAAATATTTACTTCATATAGTTTGTGCTCTTAATGTTTGAAGACTTATGTTCAACTGATGTTCAGTATGCTTTAGATACCATATCAAAATGGCTTATTTCCTGTGTGTCTTGATTTTTCTTGAATTACATTCTTATCCATTAATATTTGAAATGTTGCATTGATTTTAATTATACCTTTGAAATTCTTTTTTTTTTTAAAGATTCATTTATTTATTTGACAGACAGAGATAACAAGTAGGCAGAGAGGCAGGCAGAGAGAGAGGGGGAAGCAGGCTCCCCGCTGAGCAGAGAGCCCGATGAGGGGCTCAATCCCAGGACCCTGGGATCATGACCTGAGCCGAAGGCAGAGGCTCTAACCCACTGAGCCACCCAGGCACCCCGAAATTCTTTTTTATAGTAAAACCATCTGAGTTGTTTAGTTAAGGCTTGTCCTTACAGACTGTATTTTTTGTTTATTTTTTTACATACAACTTAAATATCTTAACCATTTAATGTAGAAGTTGGTTGCTAATCTGATACAATGTCTCTACAAGGTTAGTCTTTTAAGTTCTGCCAGGGAGTTTTAGCAGGTACAGCTCTAGTCTTGAATTCTGAAATGGATTTTTTTCTTTATATTCTCTCATTGTATTTTCTTTGTAGTTGATACTAGTCTATTTTCTTAGTTTTGATACCTGTTTTGTTGAGTTTATGATTTTTTTGAGCATATAAATCTGTGTATACATTTG
Source organism: Mustela nigripes (assembly GCF_022355385.1). NCBI lineage: Eukaryota > Metazoa > Chordata > Mammalia > Carnivora > Mustelidae > Mustela > Mustela nigripes. The sequence goes on from NC_081565.1 coordinate 28,803,801, forward strand.
AATTGCATGAGAATTTTTTTTAACACTCAAAACTGTGCTAGCTGTATGGATATTTATTGCACTACTGTTTGTAACAGCAAATTACTAAAAACAAAGGATAGATTCCTCAATAGGCCTGGCATAAATATATTATGGGGATGCCTATTCAATGGGATATTAGCAAATCATAGAAGAAGGAGTTATATGCTAATATGGAAGAGTACCTAAGATGTTATTAAAGAGGCAGGGTAATGTTCAGAAGAATGTATAGGATATTCCTATTTATATAATAATAAATTAATATTCAGATCACTTAAAAATCTTGGAGGATATATAATAAAAATTAATAATGGTTATATCACAAAAATCAGATTCAAATGAAACATATATAACATCCCCTTTATTCTATTAAGGAGATATTATGAGCCATATACATTGAAATTAGAAACATGTATATTTAAATTATATTATTTTAATTATATATATAACATGTATGTCTTATATAAAATAGATAATATAAGGTAACATATCTTCCATTTATTTTGGGAATTTATGCCCAAGTTTTGTTTGTTGGACTGTTTTTTTAAAATCATAATTTCAGGTTGAATATGGCCTAATATTTAAGGGTAATTAAATATATTGAAACTCTTAAAGTCCATTAACTCTGTGAATACATTTTACTAGATACCACCTCTCTATTAATAACTGACAGTTTTTAAGTTTTTTCTTAGTCCATATGCCCAGAAAACTGACAAGCATGTAGTTGGGCTGGTACTATAATCGTGCACAGTCTCAGATTTTTAAATGTAATGTGATTAGATTTCTGTGAGCATTCAGTGTTCACCTTCATTATTTCTCTATTACTAAAATTAATATAATGTTATTGTTTTAAAAAAACCTGAAATATTAAGGGTGACTGGGTGGCCTAGTTGGTTAAGCATCTCCCTTCAGCTCACATCATGGTCTCAGGGTTCTGGGATTGAGCCCCACTTTGGGCTCCCTGCTCAGCAGGAAGCCTGCTTCTTCTCCCTCTCCCTCTGCTGCTCCTCTTGCTTGTGCTCTCTCTCTGTCTCTCTTGCACACCCTCTGTTGAATAAATAAATAAAATCTTTTTAAAAAAGCAATTAAATTAAAATGAAGTCATTAGGGTAGGCCCTAATCAAATATCACAGGTAGTCTCATAAGAAAAGGAGATTTGTATACAGGTACAGAGTGAAACCATGTAAAGATACAGGGAAGAGAAGATGGGCATTTATCTATAAGCCAAAAAGAGAGGCTTCAGAAGAAAGCACAGTGACAACACCTTGATCTTATACTTCCAACCTCCAGAATTTTGAAAAACAATTCTGTTGTTTAAACCATCCAGTCTGTGGTGTTTGGTATAGCATCCCTAGCAAACAAACACACTTGTGTAACCAACACTGAGAAGACAAATAAAAACAACAGAATTTTAAGTCCTATTGGGCCACAGATGGTAGATAACAAAGACATTTTGAACCTTTTTATTGGAGTATTATATGTGTATATGTCTATGTATAAATATAGACAGATAATAATACCTATTTCTTTGTTGTACATCAGTATAGTGTTAATTCATTAAGATATATAAAATATTCTATTGTGTATGTGTTCCTTTATATTCTATTATAAATATGTATATCTATGACTTCCAAAAAGTCAGATTTTTCTTCTCTGTCAAAGAGAAAATTGCAGTTGAATATGTCACATATAAAAATATTTATATATATAATATTCTCTATTTGAGTTATTTTATATTTAGTGATTTGCTAAAGAGAAACATTTAGAAAATAGGGAATCATAAAGATTTTTAAATATATAGCTTTGTGATTTTGCTAAAGAAATGTGGAAGTGCTCTGTATTCTTATTTATTATCTTTATTTCTCTATAATTTAGTTAATTTTCATTATATATAACTTATAGAAATACATAATTCAATAAAAATAAATGCTTACAATGCAAACTAAGAAATTCAGAAAGCTTTGAGATGCTTGGTAATATGAAAAATAAAAATAAAAATAAAAATACTTCAAATCATAACTGCTATAAAATACATATTTAATTTCTTCTAATATGGAAAGCAATAGTTGATTTCATCTATGAGTTTGTATTCAATATCATTAATATATTACTTATGAATTTTCATAATTTAGTAATATATTTCTTAGGTTGTTTTAGTTTTATTGATTGAAAAGCTTAATTTTTGTAGATATCACCTTCATACACATTCATATCACAACAATCTACATCACCTCCCTCAAACCGTTCTAATTAAATAAACAGTGGGAATAAAAGCAATATCCCCTCCATTAAAAAAATTCCCAATTTTCCCTAGTCCTTTTCTCCATTATATGACCTTTCATAATCTCTCATACAATGAGATTCTGAAGCTAAAATTGCAAATAGACCTTTATATCTTTGTATTTACATATTGCTCATTCAAAAAAAGCAATAGCATCTCAAGAGAAGAATGTCCAATTTCAGTTAAATTTAGGTACCGCATGTGTGAGCCAGGGTATGTGCAACGGGATATTTATGAAGAATTTCTCAGTCTCGCCTCAGGTGGTTTCTGTATGAGTAAGAAGAATTTACAGCACCCGCTCTAAATTTTACTTTAGCTCTTTCATCTATAAAATCAGGTTTTTGCCTAGTAATTCCTAGTTGATTTTTTCATCTATAACTAGGGGAAGTGTTTGAAACTGGATTTTTCAGCATGTGTTTCTATTTACAAGACACCATCCATATGATACCTAGGGATATCTGGGTGGATCAGTTGGTTAGGCAACTACCTTCAGCTCAGGTCATGATCCTGAAGTTCCAGGACCTGCATCTGCTTCTCTGCTCAGCAGGGAATCTGATTCGCCTTCTGACCCTCCCCCATCTCATGCATGCTCTCTCTCTCTCATTCTCTCTCAAATGAATAAATTTTAAAAAAGAAAGATACCATCAACTGGAAATAATGCTGATATCTAAAATCACACAAGTGGACTCTTTTCATAACATTCCTATTTCTATGCATTGAATCACCGTGATTCAATACTGATATTATAAGAAAGGCAGATTGAATTAAAATTTGGGCTGCAACCTTTTGGAATTTGACTTTATGCTATCATGGTATGAATGCACACCAAAATCCAAGACCCTCATCCAAACCTTTTACTTCTTTTGACACAGAGGATCAGCTAACTTTACTTAAATTTATAAAAATGATCTTAATAGTTTTCATTTGGATCTTACTTCTCCTCATTATATATATGTAATTTCTCTCAAATGGAGGTTTCCTTCTTTTATACGTTATCTCTCCCTCCATTCTTCCCTCTCATCTTCTTGTTAACACACACTGAGTAACTCTTCTTTCTGCGGTAGGTATTTCCTAGTGGTTACCAAAGAAATTATTCTGGTCCCCAGGGGACATTTGGCAATATCTTGAAATATTTTTAGTTGTGACACTTGGGGAAGGGAACTGCTACCAGCATTTTATGAGTGAAAGCCAGGAATGCTGTTAAAGATCTTAAAATGCACAAGATGGAATCCCCCATCCAAAAAATTATCTGGTCTAAAATGTCAACGGTGCTGATATTTAAAACAATAACAACAACAACAACAACAAAAACCCTAGTTACCATATCTATGTTTAAACTATATGGAAAAAAATTCTTTCTTTAAATTAACTCTTCTAAAATTAGCATTAATTCCTATATTCACTAAAATTTAGTTTGAAAGATTACTTGTTAACTTGTAGATAGACTACTATGCTGTATCAAGGATTTATCCTGTGAGTGCAAATGTCTCTACATCTTCACTTTTAACTCTAAGAGTTTACATAAATTACCAAAGTTTTTGGGCCTCAGTTATTATTGGGTCAGTAACTATATCAATCCTGTAGGGCTACTGTGAGAAGAATGCATTATGTGTATAAAGCATCTAGCATAGTCACTGTCAAAGTATTTTTATTTTAATCGTGTATATATATGCACACACATATAATCAATAATATATAACAATAATATATATATATTATATCATCATCCATCATATATAACAATAATAATGATTAAATAATGATTTTTAAAATGATTAAAATAAATATAAAAAATATATATATTTAGTTCAGCATCCAAGGTGTAAGGTATCAGGTATGCTAATATCCTGAGTTACATCTTAATTGCATCTTAATTGCATATGTTACTGCTCAGTTGTGGTCAGGTATTAAAAATACCAGCTTTATCTTTGGAAAATCATTTTAGTCCCAGATTTAGAACTTAGGTGACATATCACCTGCCTTTTATAGGTCTTTATTAGCTTATTTTTATTAAAAAAAAAGTATGCAGCATTTTGAAAATGGAAGTGAAGTGGTTCAATATTCTTTAACTACAAAATGATGACTATAATATCTACTTTATAGAGTCAGTGTTAGTACCAAACCAGATAATATATTCTAAGGCACTGTGTGAATCTGACACATTTTTTTATTTCATGTCCTCACAATTTCAGAATTTTTCTCATTCCTAGATTTATTTTTTTGACACATTTTGATGATGAATAGAAAGCAAGGTATTTGGAATTTTTTTCTATAATTTCTGATTAAGAGTTTTAATACAATGACGAACACATATATGAAAGAAAATATATCAAGGAATTTTATTTGAGATGGTACAGTTGAAGAGATTTGGTGACAGAGAATGTTTAAGTTAGTTTTGCAGATTTATTCCCAAGTTTCTAATTGATTGTTATTAAATCTTGGTAATTTCACCTAGTATTAGACCAATTTTCAGATATATTTTAGTCACTATAAAAATTTGAGATGAATCATAATCCAATGATAAATAACTTTTTTTAGACCTTGTAACCACAGACTTTATAGAGTTCTGTTCCTATTTGGGGGAGGAGGGAGTTTCTTGTAGGATACAATTAGCTATTTTTTATCATTTATTTTGACAATTATTAAGATGGAGCAGAATATACCCAAACTTTTACAATGAATATTATTGTTTTGATATGCTAATAGCTACACTATGAAACAAGGATCCACAGTCATATAATCTGGGAAAATATTGGGATATTTGAAGTTAAATAGGTTTTTTTAATTTAGGAGTTCTCAGGGATGCCTGGGTGGCTCAGTTGGTTAAGTGGCTGCCTTTGGCTCAGGTCATGATCCCAGTGTCCTGGGATCGAGTCCCACTTCAGGCTCCTTGCTCAGCAGAGAGCCTGCTTCTCTCTCTGCCTCTGCCTGCCTCTCTGCCTGTGCTTGTTCTCTCTCTCCATCTCTCTCTCTGACAAATCAATAAAATCTTAAAAAAAATTTAGAAGTTCTCAGAACATTTATTATATTAATCTGCATGTAAATATCAAAGCGAATATAGATCTTGTCTCCACAAAAACCTTTCTATCTCTTTCCCTTTATCTTGTGTAGTTGTTTCCAGGGTGCTATGTGCTGTGACTGCCCAAGATGGTCATGTTATTTTTTTGTTTCAGGATTATATAACTAAGTTAAGGAGTGCATAGCATTGCCTTCAGATAGGAATGCATTTACCAATGAGCATGTGGTAATGTAACAATAAGTTTTCTAAGGTCTTTGTGATTGTTTTTTTATTCTGATAGGTCTTTAGAAAGAGATTCCATATACTCTTTGTATATTTGTTTTTAAACATTGTTTGCCAGAAGTGTGAGACATTTCTCTGAGGAAGCCTGAGGATGAAGATGGGAATTCGAGGAGATTGAAGGGTGAGAAGTGAACCAAAATAAATTCCTTAGGATCAATTCAACCCTAGAGCTTGTACTTCTTTTAAACTTCTACTTTTGTGTAGAAGTGTATAATACATTTTCCCTGTATTTAATTATGTGCTTGACAAATACTATATGCTCAATAAATAAATAAATTTTGCCTGTTATCATCATTATTACTATTTTATCACATTTAGATATTTCTTCATAAAACAGAAAATAAATATTAAGTTGACCAGAATACTAACTGAAACTACCAAGACAGTTTTTGTGTCCTCCCACAATGTATGCTGTACACATTCTAGAAGATAAGGCACAATAACTGAAAATACAAAGATCTCTGAGTAGCATTTTAAAATCTTATAAAATATAATGTGATGTGTATTAAAATTTTTGATAGGTCTACTTAGGTTAATAAAATTCCCTCTATTTCATCTTTCTAGTCTTGGCAGATATTAAACATAAAGTCAAAGCATCAAATTGATGGAAAATCTACATAGATAGCCAAGCCGGACTACAGAAATGGACTTCATAGAGTATCTTACTCTTAACAAGTATTTTCAGTGTCAGAGCATTCACATACAATTATTTCCTTATTACACAACTCTAATCTTTAAAAAAAAAATTCTTGCATACTACTTATCTTTATGGGACTCACAGGAGAAAGACATAAATATATAGCCTATAGGAACATTTGACTGAAACTTTTTCATGATTTAGGCACTGTGCTAAGCACTGTACATGCATTACTTTAGTTAAATACTGCCATAGCTTTATAATAAGTGTATTATTATTGTTTCTACTTTAAACAAAGGGAATCACTAAATAAAATTACCATAAGGCATATAATTAATAATTACATTATTTGGGATTTTGATTCATATATTCTTAAGTCCATAGTATCTGAACATAACTTCCAGGCAATAATGTTTTTGAAAATTATTTTGAACACCTACTGAATACATATGATTCATTGCTTCATAAGAAGGGAACTCAATTGAAAGTACAGAAAGCTAAGACAAAGAAATAGCAATTTGACCAACTTCACACAGTTAGGAAATGGGATAATTAAGATTTTAAATAAGGTGGTCAGATATCATAATCTGTATTTTTCACCACACCGTTACACTACTTAAGGAAATGTTTGAAGAATTATTTGTGAAATCATGCAAAAGAAAAGTTTTTTAAAAAATCAGAATTGTAATAGTCTGATATATTAACTAATGTCAAGTCAATCTAATAATTTCAAGAAAACAAATAATCAAAAGGGAGAGGAAAAGATTGAAAATGTGTTTGTTAGTCAATAAGGAGATTAATCTATTTAAATTTCAATCTAAAAAACATTTGAATATGAATAATAAAGGTTAATAATGTTAAGTGTATAGATTATTCTTCAAAATGAAACCCCACTTTAACTATTTAAAGGCAATGCCTCTAGTTAATGCTCTTTTGGGTGTATACCATATATTGTTCTTAGTATAATTCTAAATAGTAATTTGATCTACTGTTTTGCTGAATGTTTAATATATGTTGTACCTCATTTATCACAACAAACCATTTACCAAGAGGAAAGTGAGCTCAGTTAGTTTTATAGATTTTCCAAGGTCAAAGATCATCATGTGCTATTTTTTAATTGTTTTAAAAAGGACAAAGAAATCTGAGAAAGTGTTTCATGTAATAGATGACTAAGAAAAACAGCAGGTACATGCAATTAGTGCATGCAGTTTGGATTAGTTCCTAGACTAGAAAAACAAAATAACTTTAAAGAACAATATTGGGATAAATTAAGGAATTTGTGTAGATAAACAGATATTAGCATTTTATCACTGTTAAATATCTTGATTTTAATAATTATATTGTGTTTATATAATAGAAACTCCCCATTCTTAGGAAATACATACTGAAATGCTAAGGACAAAGGATACTATGTCTTCACCTTACACTGAAAACTTTGCTCAGGAAAAAAAAAATACATATATATATATATATCACACAATCATACACATAGTATACTGGGAGGAAAATACAGAGAGACAGAAATAGACATAGAGATAAAAGCAGAGAGAGAGAGAGAAAGAGAATGACACTGATAAAACAAATTGGTAAATTTTTGATTAATTGATAATTCTGAGTAAAGGGCTTATGAGTGTGTATACTATTTTTGGCAATTTTTCTATAAGTCTAACATCATGTCAAAATAAGGAATACACTTGTACCCATCATAATGAGTTACTCTTGATACTTTATTCCTTATCTGTAAGATGAAGATATCATTCCCTTCTTCCTAGAGGTCTGTGAGAATGAAATAAAATAATCTTTATCAGCCCATGTATAGAAAAAGGAAATATACTATATTTTTAGCTATTTTACAATTACAGAAGCAAGGATTAAGTTTTTAAGTAACTTGCCAAAAAAGACATCATACTGCTAGAAATTAGCGTAACTATACTTCACAATGTATATCTTCTGATTTCAAATCAGTAATGTTTTTTAAATTTAATCTGATATTGCAATACCTGTAGATAAGAATAGTAATGTAATTCACCAAAAAACATAATTTAATCATTTTGTAAGTTTCTGCACATTTTACTTAATTTCTACCTGTTGATGTGATTTCAAAAAATTAGGAAATGATAACTTAGACTTTGAAATGTTTTAAACAGTGATATTAATTCACTGAAACTCATTTTTAATCATTTATTAAAGATGGTACTAGCACTCTTTTACATTCTCCTCCAATTAATGGCTTATCTAAGAATAAGAAACAAACAAAAAAGAAAAGATGAGGATGGAATGAACCTGACCAATATAATCTGACATTCTACTATGAAATATTTCATTGTGACTCCAAATGACAGTTTTAATGAAGATAAATGTTATAAGCTGTATTTGTTTTATTTAGTTCTATCATTATATATTTTGCAGGGTAATTTTGTCTTAATTAAAAATTCACTGGTGTAATTCAATAACATTCCATTAGTCTTTGATAAAAATTCTTTAAATCAGAGTAAGGTGACAAACATATCCATCAGTTTAGACCCAAAAGAGAAAGAAATGAAGGAAAACTAGATCTATATTACATACAAAATCAACCAAGTAGAACTTACAAGTATGATATCTCTGAAACTTGAATGTTCTTTAATTTTCAGTTAACCAATTTATAAAAGTACAATATCTAGAATATGCTTCATAATCAATATAGAATGTAAATGAATAGGTTTTAATTCAGAAAAAAAGTAACAGAATTGCCCATGTAGGCATGAATGAAAATGTACTTTCTATGAAAAATGTAGAAGGTAGAATGTGTGTGTGTGTATGTCTATGTGCATGCACACATGCTTGCAAGTAGCTTACAAACAACAAACATTCTAAAAACTCATTCTGCTTTTCTTTGTTTTTCCTTCTGTTACTATGTCTTATATTAACTTATTATTAGAACAGCCAAAAAATCTAGAAGAGAAGAAGAATTCTTCCTGCATATATATGTACAAGAAGGTTTGAAGAAGGAAGAACAGAAGGGAGTAGATAGGAGCAAGGTTAGGAAGGAAATTTTTCTTTGTATCACTTTTTATGCTGTTACTTTTGAGCCATGTGAGCACATGATCTACTATCAAATAAAATAAAAAATGAATAAGGAGGGGAAAAAGAGAGCTAAATCTCTACAGCTACTTTGCTCATGGGGACTTTTTTTTGTTTTGAACAGGGATAAAAATGATGCTGTCTGGAATGAAAATGAGCTTTGCCTAACAAATATTTAGAGTTCAAGACAGTGGGGAAGGTTGATCATGAACAGTCCTTAGAAGTGGAGGGCTACATCTCTGGAGCAGAGGTGACCTAGAGGTAGATAGAACCTTTCCAATTAGCCCAGACTTAAGCTAACTGGCTCTGATTGGATTGAGGTGATTGAGTCCCATTTTATTTGTCTAAAACAGGCAAGAGTGAATAATCTCTAGGAGAAGAGAATATGATCTAGGTATTCTATAATTTTGTACATACAATGGCCTTCATTCAAATAAACAATGCTGCAAAGAAATAAGACTATATGAATGAAAATCAAGAAATAAAATTGAAACACATACAGACTTATAGAGGATCTATATTTTGGAATTAGTAGACAAGATTTTTAAATAACCATAATGGATATGTTCAAAATATAGAATAATGGAAGAAAGCTGGATTCTGTAAAAAGAGATCAAGGAGAAGCACCTTTTAAAATCTGCTCCCCGGGGGGAGGAGTCAAGATGGCGGAGAAGTAGCAAGCTGAGACTGCTTCAGCTAGCCGGAGATCAGCTAGATAGCTTATCTAAAGATTGCAAACACCTGAAAATCCATCGGCAGATCGAAGAGAAGAAAAACAGCAATTCTGGAAACAGAAAAACAACCACT